>NC_090647.1:26956352-27041352 GCF_040937935.1 Hyperolius riggenbachi
AGAGAGAGATGGACAGAGGCAGAGAGAGAGAGAGATGGACAGAGGCAGAGAGAGAGAGAGAGAGAGAGAGAGAGAGATGGACAGAGGCAGAGAGAGAGAGAGATGGACAGAGGCAGAGAGAGAGAGAGAGATGGACAGAAGCAGAGAGAGAGAGAAAGAGAGAGATGGACAGAAGCAGAGAGAAGAGAGAGAGAGAGAGAGAGATGGACAGAAGCAGAGAGAGAGAGAGAGAGAGATGACAGAGGCAGAGAGAGAGAGAGAGAGAGATGGACAGAAGCAGAGAGAGAGAGAGAGAGAGATGGACAGAGGCAGAGAGAGAGAGAGAGAGAGATGGACAGAGGCAGAGAGAGAGAGAGAGATGGACAGAGGCAGAGAGAGAGAGAGATGGACAGAGGCAGAGAGAGAGATGGACAGAGGCAGAGAGAGAGAGAGAGATGGACAGAGGCAGAGAGAGAGAGAGAGAGAGAGATGGACAGAGAGAGAGAGAGAGAGAGAGAGAGAGAGAGAGAGATGGACAGAGGCAGAGAGAGAGAGAGAGAGAGAGAGAGAGAGAGAGAGAGAGAGATGGACAGAAAGAGATGGACAGAAAGAGATGGACAGAGGCAGAGGTTCATATGCAATTCACTTTTTCACCTGAGTTTTCTCCTAGGTGATATTTTTAAACTTGTCAATAAAATGTCTTTTAAGCCACCAGAAAGCTAGAAATTACTCAAAGTAATTTTAATATTACCTTTTCACCTACTTTTTGGTACTTTTTTTAGTTAAAAAGTGTTGGAAAACTATTTTAAATCGAAGATGAAAAATTATCTCCTAGGAGAAAACACAGGTGAAAAAGTCAATTGCATATGGGCCAGAGAGAGAGAGAGAGAGAGAAGAGAGATGGACAGACAGAGAGGCAGAGAGAGACATGGTGAGAGAGGCAGAGAGAGACAGAGGAGCAGCAAGAGATGGACAGAGAGATACAGAGGGTGGGAGAGAGATGGAAAGAGAGGCAGAGAGAGAGAGAGAGAGATGGACAGAGGCAGAGAGAGAGAGAGATGGACAGAGGCAGAGAGAGAGAGAGAGATGGACAGAGGCAGAGAGAGAGAGAGATGGACAGAGGCAGAGAGAGAGAGAGATGGACAGAGGCAGAGAGAGAGAGAGAGAGAGAGATGGACAGAGGCAGAGAGAGAGAGAGAGAGACAGAGATGGACAGAGGCAGAGAGAGAGAGAGAGAGAGAGATGGACAGAGGCAGAGAGAGAGAGAGAGAGAGAGATGGACAGAAGCAGAGAGAGAGAGAGAGAGAGAGAGAGAGAGATGGACAGAAGCAGAGAGAGAGAGAGAGAGAGATGGACAGAGGCAGAGAGAGAGAGAGAGAGAGAGATGGACAGAGGCAGAGAGAGAGAGAGATGGACAGAGGCAGAGAGAGAGATGGACAGAGGCAGAGAGAGAGAGAGAGAGATGGACAGAGGCAGAGAGAGAGAGAGAGAGAGATGGACAGAGGCAGAGAGAGAGAGATGGACAGAGGCAGAGAGAGAGAGAGAGAGATGGACAGAGGCAGAGAGAGAGAGAGATGGGCAGAGAGAGAGAGAGAGAGAGAGAGAGAGAGAGAGAGAGAGGCAGAAAGAGATGGACGGAGGCAGAGAGAGAGAGAGAGAGAGAGAGATTGACAGACAGAGAGGCAGAGAGAGACATGGTGAGAGAGGCAGAGAGAGAGACAGAGGAGCAGCAAGAGATGGACAGAGAGATACAGAGGGTGGGATAGAGATGGACAGAGGCAGAGAGAGAGAGAGAGATGGACACAGAGAGAGAGAGATGGACAGAGAGAGAGAGAGAGAGAGAGAGATGGACAGAGAGAGAGAGAGATGGACAGACAGAGAGAGGGAGAGATGGACAGAGAGGCGGAGAAAGAGAGAGAGAGAGAGAGAGAGAGAGAGAGATGGACAGAGAGGCAGAGAGATGGACAGAGAGGCAGAGAGAGAGAGAGGAGAGAGAGATGGACAGAGAGACGGAGACAGACAGATGAGCTGAGAGATGGGCAGAGAGAGAGAGAGAGACAGAGGAGCAGGCAGAGATGAACAGAGAGACAGGAGAGAAAGGAGCAAAAAGAAACATACGTAGGTGAGAAAGAGATGGATGGGAGAGGGCAGTAGACCGTGGGTGGACAGCAAGAGACGGACTGAGGGTTAGAGTTGGTCAGTAGGTGGGCAGCACAGTAAAAGACAGGGTGAGAAAGAGGGATAGCGAGAGAGGCTGGACATAGAGTGAACAGAGAGAGACAGAGGGTAGGCAGATAGTGTTACAAATATGGGCATAAAGAAGATGACAGAGCACTGTACATTACCTCCTCTCCCTCCCTGTCATGTGACTGGACCTCTGTGCACTCTGCTGGGCTGGCTTTGGCAGCTACGTTCTCTGGGTGTCTGTCACTGCAGGATCTGGCTGTAGCTCCTCTCTCTGCTGTCACTGGCAGGCTCTGGCTGTAGCTCCTCTCTCTGCTGTCACTGGCAGGATCTGGCTGTAGCTCCTCTCTCTGCAGTCACTGGCAGGATCTGGCTGTAGCTCCTCTCTCTGCTGTCACTGGCAGGCTCTGGCTGCAGCTCCTCTCTGCTGTCACTGGCAGGATCTGGCTGTAGCTCCTCTCTGTTGTCACTGGCAGGCTCTGGCTGCAGCTCCTCTCTGCTGTCACTGGCAGGATCTGGCTGTAGCTCCTCTCTCTGCAGTCACTGGCAGGATCTGGCTGTAGCTCCTCTCTCTGCTGTCACTGGCAGGCTCTGGCTGCAGCTCCTCTCTGCTGTCACTGGCAGGATCTGGCTGTAGCTCCTCTCTGTTGTCACTGGCAGGCTCTGGCTGCAGCTCCTCTCTGCTGTCACTGGCAGGATCTGGCTGTAGCTCCTCTCTCTGCAGTCACTGGCAGGATCTGGCTGTAGCTCCTCTCTCTGCAGTCACTGGCAGGATCTGGCTGTAGCTCCTCTCTGTTGTCACTGCAGGCTCTGGCTGCAGCTCCCCTCTGTTGTCACTGGCAGGATCTGGCTGTAGCTCCTCTCTGTTGTCACTGGCAGGCTCTGGCTGCAGCTCCTCTCTGCTGTCACTGGCAGGATCTGGCTGTAGCTCCTCTCTGTTGTCACTGGCAGGCTCTGGCTGCAGCTCCTCTCTGCTGTCACTGGCAGGATCTGACTGTAGCTCCTCTCTGTTGTCACTGGCAGGCTCTGGCTGCAGTTCCTCTCTGCTGTCACTGGCAGGATCTGGCTGCAGCTCCTCTCTCTGCTGTTACTGGCAGGATCTGGCTGCAGCTCCTCTCTCTGCTGTCACTGGCAGGATCTGGCTGCAGCTCCTCTCTGCTGTTATTGGCAGGATCTGGCTGTAGCTCCTCTCTGTTGTCACTGGCAGGATCTGGCTGCAGCTCCTCTCTCTGTTGTCACTGGCAGGATCTGGCTGTAGCTCCTCTCTCTGCTGTCACTGGCAGGCTCTGGCTGCAGCTCCTCTCTCTGCTGTCACTGGCAGGCTCTGGCTGCAGCTCCTCTCTCTGCTGTCACTGGCAGGCTCTGGCTGCAGCTCCTCTCTCTGCTGTCACTGGCAGGCTCTGGCTGCAGCTCCTCTCTGTTGTCACTGGCAGGATCTGGCTGCAGCTCCTCTCTCTGCTGTTATTGGCAGGATCTGGCTGCAGCTCCTCTCTCTGCTGTCACTGGCAGGATCTGGCTGTAGCTCCTCTCTGTTGTCACTGGCAGGCTCTGGCTGCAGCTCCTCTCTGCTGTCACTGGCAGGATCTGACTGTAGCTCCTCTCTGTTGTCACTGGCAGGATCTGGCTGCAGTTCCTCTCTGCTGTCACTGGCAGGATCTGGCTGCAGCTCCTCTCTCTGCTGTTACTGGCAGGATCTGGCTGCAGCTCCTCTCTCTGCTGTTATTGGCAGGATCTGGCTGCAGCTCCTCTCTCTGCTGTCACTGGCAGGATCTGGCTGTAGCTCCTCTCTGTTGTCACTGGCAGGCTCTGGCTGCAGCTCCTCTCTCTGCAGTCACTGGCAGGATCTGGCTGTAGCTCCTCTCTGTTGTCACTGGCAGGATCTGGCTGCAGCTCCTCTCTCTGCTGTCACTGGCAGGATCTGGCTGCAGCTCCTCTCTCTGCTGTCACTGGCAGGATCTGGCTGTAGCTCCTCTCTGTTGTCACTGGCAGGATCTGGCTGCAGCTCCTCTTTCTGCTGTCACTGGCAGGATCTGGCTGCAGCTCCTCTCTCTGCTGTCACTGGCAGGATCTGGCTGTAGCTCCTCTCTGTTGTCACTGGCAGGATCTGGCTGCAGCTCCTCTCTCTGTTGTCACTGGCAGGATCTGGCTGTAGCTCCTCTCTCTGCTGTCACTGGCAGGATCTGGCTGTAGCTCCTCTCTGTTGTCACTGGCAGGATCTGGCTGCAGCTCCTCTCTCTGTTGTCACTGGCAGGATCTGACTGTAGCTCCTCTCTGTTGTCACTGGCAGGCTCTGGCTGCAGCTCCTCTCTCTGCTGTTATTGGCAGGATCTGGCTGCAGCTCCTCTCTCTGCTGTTACTGGCAGGATCTGGCTGTAGCTCCTCTCTCTGCTGTCACTGGCAGGATCTGGCTGTAGCTCCTCTCTCTGCTGTCACTGGCAGGATCTGGCTGCAGCTCCTCTCTCTGCTGTTATTGGCAGGATCTGGCTGCAGCTCCTCTCTGCTGTTATTTGCAGGATCTGGCTGTAGCTCCTCTCTCTGTTGTCACTGGCAGGATCTGGCTGTAGCTCCTCTCTGCAGTCACTGGCAGGATCTGGCTGTAGCTCCTCTCTGTTGTCACTGGCAGGATCTGGCTGCAGCTCCTCTCTCTGCTGTCACTGGCAGGATCTGGCTGCAGCTCCTCTCTCTGCTGTCACTGGCAGGATCTGGCTGTAGCTCCTCTCTGTTGTCACTGGCAGGATCTGGCTGCAGCTCCTCTCTCTGTTGTCACTGGCAGGATCTGGCTGTAGCTCCTCTCTCTGCTGTCACTGGCAGGATCTGGCTGTAGCTCCTCTCTGTTGTCACTGGCAGGATCTGGCTGCAGCTCCTCTCTCTGTTGTCACTGGCAGGATCTGGCTGTAGCTCCTCTCTGCTGTCACTGGCAGGCTCTGGCTGCAGCTCCTCTCTCTGCTGTTACTGGCAGGATCTGGCTGCAGCTCCTCTCTGCTGTTATTTGCAGGATCTGGCTGCAGCTCCTCTCTCTGCTGTCACTGGCAGGATCTGGCTGTAGCTCCTCTCTGTTGTCACTGGCAGGATCTGGCTGCAGCTCCTCTCTCTGTTGTCACTGGCAGGCTCTGGCTGCAGCTCCTCTCTCTGCTGTTATTGGCAGGATCTGGCTGCAGCTCCTCTCTGCTGTTATTTGCAGGATCTGGCTGTAGCTCCTCTCTCTGTTGTCACTGGCAGGATCTGGCTGCAGCTCCTCTCTCTGCTGTCACTGGCAGGATCTGGCTGCAGCTCCTCTCTGTTGTCACTGGCCGGCTCTGGCTGCAGCTCCTCTCTCTGCTGTCACTGGCAGGATCTGGCTGTAGCTCCTCTCTGCTGTTATTTGCAGGATCTGGCTGTAGCTCCTCTCTCTGTTGTCACTGGCAGGATCTGGCTGCAGCTCCTCTCTCTGCTGTCACTGGCAGGATCTGGCTGCAGCTCCTCTCTGCTGTCACTGGCCGGCTCTGGCTGCAGCTCCTCTCTCTGCTGTCACTGGCAGGATCTGGCTGTAGCTCCTCTCTGTTGTCACTGGCAGGCTCTGGCTGCAGCTCCTCTCTCTGCTGTCACTGGCAGGCTCTGGCTGTAGCTCCTCTCTCTGCTGTCTGCCTGGGCTCTCCCCCTGCTTGTCACGGATGGCTGGCTGCTGAACAGTTCATTCACTCGCTCCATTGCTTTTTCTTCCTCTCTCTGGCTCTTGTATTTCCCGCACTGGTGCCTCACGTGGTGTAGATACAGAGACGTCAGGTCAGCGTGTGTACGCCTGACGTCTCTCTCAGCACAAGGGAGCCAGAGTCTGGGGAGGAGGGGGAAGGAGGAAAAAGGAGGGGTGGGCTAGAATGTCAGCACTTCAGGCTTCTCTTTGCGGCTCAGGGCTCAGGCTCTCTGTGGGACTCTGCTGCAGGTGCTAAAAGGTAGTGAGCAGAGCAGCGATGAAGGGCCTCTTTGTGTCTGTGTCCGCCCCTGCCTCCCTCGTAGTCTCCTCTTCTTTAGTGTTGTCCGGATCATGAATGATTCGGATCTTTGATCCGGATCTTTTTTGTGAGTCAATTCATCTGAATCATCACAAGGAGTGATTCAGTTCACAGTGAGGAACTAGAGATGGGAAGTAGTCCGGATCTTTTCAAGGATTTGGATCATTCGAATCGGATCATTGAAAAGATCCGGATCTTTGATCCGAATCTTTGAATCATTTTACTAGGGAAGCAGACTGGGGGTGAAATGAGTAGCAGGACAGGACTTTCCCTGCACTGTACATTCTGTTCAAGCCTGGCTGCTAGTATGCGCTTTGAGTCCTATGGGAGAAAAGCGCTTTACAAATGTTATTGTATTGTATTGTATTATTGTATAGCAAGCTATGTGTCAACTTCACTGATATATTCTACTTTTAGTTATGTTTTAAAACATGATATGTAGACTCCTGCAGGATGATAAGATAACCTTTCCCCACCTAAAGAGAGAGGTTTAGCAAGCAAGGGGACTTATCCCCTCCGGAGTTAAAAGGAAGGTTCGCGCAGACTATAAAAAACAAACTGCAATGACCTCTTTTTATCCTTTTTCCCCTATTTCCCCCTGCGCATGTAGGCAGAACGATGCACATAAGTGCACACAGGTCCCGGCAACTCCGCACTCTGTTTAGAAAGGCTGGCTGCCACAGGAGCATCGGAGGACGCATCAGCCACCCACGTGGAGAGGGCCCCGAGTGCTACCCCGCACCATGTGGAGAGGGCCCCGAGCGCTACACCGCTGCCGCTCACCAAGGAGAGCTACCCGTGTGGAGAAGCCCCGGACCACTCTGCTCTCTCCCACCGCACTTCAGAGGAGGCAGGCCCAGCAGTCCACTGCCACAGACAGCTGACCCTCGATTCCCGCGGCTGCCTGCAGGCCGGGACGTCGGAGGTAGGCACCGGCGGCATCCAGCTCACTGAGGCCCCCATCCAAGGCGGCTGCTGCCCGCGGAAAGCGCAAGCAGCTGGAGATCTGCTGTCGGTGGATCAGAACGCATCCATCTCTGCCCCGCCGGTCCCCCCCCCCCCACGTGGTGAGGTGGACAAACAAATGAGTGCCCCCCACACTGACCCCACCAGCCACCTCCACCACCCTGCCCACCAATGAGCCCACCCTGCTCACCTGAAGCAAGGATCCTGCCCAGCACGGAGCTCACCCGGCCCTCCCTGGAGGGGTACAACACTGGCTGGTAAGATCTGCTGATCTGTGTGCTGTCTGCTCACACACATTGAATTGAACTGCTGCTACTACTGCTCTTTATGCTTACCATAGACTGCTGCTGACTGCTACATGATCTGCTCTCTTGCTGGCTGTATTGCACTGCTGTATTTCACCGCTCATGTGATGGACTGTAGTGCACCGCTCACGTAATGGACTGTATTGCATCGCTCATGGGGGGTACCGTATTGCACTGCTCATAAGATGGACTGTATTGCATTGCTCATGTGATAGGCTGTATTGCACTGCTGTACCGAACTGCTCATGTGATGAACTGTATCGCACTGTATTGCACTGCTCTTAAGATGGACTGTATTGCACTGCCCATGTGATAGGCTGTATTGCACTGCTGTACCGCACTGCTCATGTGATGGACTGTATTGCACTGCTCGGGTGGTGAACCGTATTGCACTACTCATAAGATGGTCTGTATTGCACCGCTCTTGTGAGGGACTGTATTGAACCGCCCATGTGAAAGACTGTACTGCACGGCACACGTGATAAACTGTCTTTAACTGCAATGCCAGGCTTCTCCACCCCCCCCCCCGTAGGCACCCCACTCCCGCCATCGGCCCCACCCCCCACTCCACCACACGTACCTCGTACTCCAGGGAGCAACTTCTGCGGTGGGAACATCACGGCCCACCACTCCCTAAGGCCAATCTCCTGCCAAAAAGGGTCCAGAACTACATAAAGCAAGTCCTGGACTCCGCTCCCTGGCCAAGTGCAGGCTGGCGGCGAAGGGGCTGTCGAGCTGGGGCCCGCGTGAGACTCAGGAAGAGGGGCTTGAGGTCAGCCATCCCCTCGGTACTCCTGGCAAATGTCCGCTCTCTCCCTAACAAACTGGACAAACTGCATCTCCTGTGCGGCAGGTGGGAGCTCGGGAGGAACACCCCAGTACTCTGCTTCACAGACACTTGAAGCTACATGAGAACATCCCAGAAAACGCCCTACACCTCCCAGGCTTCAGCCTCATACGAAGGGACCACGACCCTTCCCTCTCTGGGAAGAAAAGAGGCGGTGGCATATGCTTCTACGTCAGCTCCTCATGGTGCCCCACCCCACCAGTACTCGACAGGATGTGCTCCCCAGACCTAGAACTTCTTCTTGTGAACTGCGACCAGTATACTCACCACGGGAGCTCTCCTCCTATGTCCTTGTCGGAGTGTATATTCCCCCTGATGCCGAAGCCAAATCTGCCCTGAATTCCCTCAGCGACACCATCTTGCAGTGGGAAATATCTCTCCCAGACTCGCTGTTCATAGTCATGGGGGACTTCAACAGGGCGAACCTTCGTCAGGAGCTGCCACGCTACCACCAGCATGTTGCCTGCCCTACCAGAGGCCCAAACACCCTCGATCATTGTTACACGCTACTGAAGAATGCCTACAAGTCTATCCCTGGGGTAGCACTTGGCTCCACCGACCACTGCCTTGTTCATCTCATCCCCACCTACAGAAGGCTCCTGGAATCGGCAAAACCGGTCGTGAAGTCCTCCAAGGTGTGGTCCAGCGAGGCCAAGCTCCACCTTCAAGCCTGCTTTGATTGCACGGACTGGGAATCCGTGGCAGCTCCAGACCTGGACGAGTGGGCGGACAACGTCACCTCTTACATCAGCTTCTGCGAGGCCTCCTCCGTCCCAACCAAATCCTTCAAGGTCTACCCGAATAACAAACCGTGGTTCTCCAACAAGCTACGGCTACTGCGGAAATGCAAGGAGGCGGCTCACAAGGCAGGAAACCAGGAGGAATTCAGGAAGGTGAGGAACGCTCAGAAGCGAGAGCTGAGAGCCGCAAAAGAGGAGTTTGCTGAGAGGATGAAGCAGAAACTTCACTCGAACAACTCACAAGCTGTATGGCAAGGGCTTAAGGCTGCCACCAACTACAAGCCTCCCCCGCAACATGCTACACCCAGCCCTGAATTAGCAGAAGAACTGAGCAAATTCTACTGCAGGTTTGAAAGGCAGACCAAGCCTGAGGGGCACCCACCACCTCCTCCCCCCAGCCCCCGCGCACAGCGACCCAAGTGAGGACTCACTCTCTCTGGAAGTGAGGGAAGCAGACATTCGGCACCTCCTGTCCACGCTAAATGCCAGGAAAGCCTCAGGACCCGACGGCGTGTCCCCAGCCTGCCTCAAAACCTGTTCGGAGCAACTTGCCACATCCTCTCTGCCATCTTCAGTAGGTCACTGACAGAGGGCAGAGTCCCGGCGTGCTTCAAGAGGTCCACCATCATTCCAGTTCCTAAGAAACAAGGCATCTCCAACCTCAACAACTACAGGCCTGTAGCCCTGACGTCCGTCATCATGAAGTTCCTAGAGTGGTCTTATCCACCCTCAAGCTACCCACCTTGCCCCTACTAGACCCACTCCAGTTCGCCTACAGGGAAAATAGGTCCACTGATGATGCTCTAAACATCTGTTTGGAATACATCTACAACCATCTAGACAGGAAGGATGCGTATGCCAGAGTACTGCTACTAGACTTCAGCTCGGCATTTAACACTATATGCCCACGCTTCTCCAGAATGTCCTGACCAAAGTGGGGGTCCACTCCACCCTACGGCTATGGATCACTGACTTTTTCTCTAACAGATCCCAAGTTGTTAGCCTGGGGGACATCTACTCCCGAGAAGCGATAACAAACACAGGGGCACTCCAGGGCTGCGTCCTGTCCCCGCTGCTCTTCTCCCTTTACACAAATGATTGCAGATCCATGGCCGACTCTGTCAAAGTCATAAAATTTGTGGATGACACCACCATTGTTGGCCTCGTCACCAAGGACAACATCCGGGATTACCAGCAGCAGGTGGAAAGACTATGCCACTGGTGTAAAGAGAACAGCCTGGTGCTCAACACGGCCAAAACCGTCAAACTTATAATTGACTTTAGGAAGTCGGCACCTACCCCATCTCCATCGATGGCACCGAGGTGGCCAGAGTGCCCTGCGCTCGCCTGCTGGGCACCACCATCTCCAGCGATCTCAGTTGGAGAGTCAATATCACGTCAACCCAACGAAAAGCCCAGCAGAGACTCTTCTTCCTCCGCCTACTGCGGAAGTTCGGCATGGCTCAGGATATTCTAACATGCTTTTACACTGCCACCATTGAATCGATCCCCTGCTCCGCCATCTTGGTCTGGAATGTGGGAACCACCGCCAGTGACAGGCACAAATTATTACAGAGGATCATTAGGTCGGCGGAGAGGATCATTGGGAGACCTCTGCCCCCACTTGGCCACCTGTATAACACAAGACTGCGAGCCAGGGCACTGAGGATTGCAAGTGACCTCACTCACCCAGTTTTTTTACCCCACTTCCACTGGGTCAGAGACTTCGGGCCATCCCCACCAAGACCACCAGACACAAGAACTCTTTCTTCCCAATGGCCGTTAGCCTCCTGAACTCCCTTAACATTCTACCACCCTCTATCAGCGCCCTACCACCTGCATAGGAGCGGCAGACCTCGGCTGTGTATATCAAATTGTTGATTGTATATTCGTGTATGCTTATATTTGAGTATGAGATACTACTGTCATTCTAACATTTTTCCTGCCTTTCTTTCTATGTACTGCTCCATTGTGCCAAACCCAATTCTGGGCTTGACCCAGTCATGCTTGGCGAAATAAAATTGATTCTGATTCTGATTCAGGTCGGTTTCCGGGTCGGCTTCATGTGCGCTCCACGGTGCGGGTCACGTGATGTAAGTGATGTCATCTGGTCTCTACTGCGCAAGCGCAGTAGTCCTGCGCCTGCACAGTAGAGACCCGATGACGTCCCTACACCACGTGACCCCCCGCCGTGGAGCGCACAGAAGCCGACCTGGTGAGGTTGGCTTCTTCATCGCTGGACAAAGAGAGGGAGAGGAGCTGTGGCGAGGGCACCGATCGACTACCAGGAGCTGGAAGAAGCCCCAGGTAAGTGAAGTTTGTTTTTTATAGTCTGTGCAACCTTCCCTTTAAGTTAACAGTCAAGAGTTAACATTTTATGGCCTGCCCATCTGATTCTCCCTGAGCATGCTGGGTATTCTGTAAAGCTGCCGCTGTAGTTCCGCAGTGTCGGCACACGTTACGTAGTGCGCTCCTGGGCCCCCGGCATGCAGCCCCCGCTGGAGTCGGACAATGTGTATGACTTCCTGTTTAAGCTGGTTCTGGTCGTGGACACCGGGGTCGGGAAGACATGCGTCGTGCAGAGGTTCAAGAGCGGCGCGTTTGTGGAGAGACAGGGCAAAACCATCGGGGTGGACTTCACTATGAAGAGCCTGAAGAGCCTGGAGATCCAGGGCAAGAGGGTGAAGGTGAGGGGACTGCAACTCCCAGCATGCCTCCCCAACCTTATCTGTGTGTGTCTATGGGGGGGACTACAGCTCCCAGTATGCCAAACCATATATATATATATATATATATATATATATATATATATTACAGGGGAGGACTGGGACCTTTTGGCCTGGAGGGAAACACAAACCAGAGGCCCGTTATCATGGCAGCCCCAGCCCAAATGATGTCACACACACACCCCACGTCGTATATGCCAGTAGTCACGTGGAGCACCAATGCGGAAATACAGGCAACGGGTGCACATAATACATTTTGAGGAACAATGGCCAAGATTTACGTCGTGTCTATCATTCGTGGTTATTGCATGCCGTGATTATCGCACCTGACAACCACATTGGCCTGAGATTTCCCAACATCTCAGATTAATACATTCAACCAATTTCCACCGCAAATTGTTTTCTGATTCGATAATATCAAAACGGATGGTCGAACGGCTGTCAAGTCAACAGATGTATGGCCACTTTAATTCCCCATAGCTCATTCCCCCCCCCCCCCACCCCACACCCCACACTTATGTCCTCCCCTTCGCCACAAATCTCTACTAATCCCTCAAATATGCCCCTCTTCCACCTTGGATATCCCCTCCCCCTTTACCAGACACATCCTTACTGACCTTCCTGCTGGCACCATGATCCCTGCTTCATTAATGCTAATTTCCAAAGTTTTGATACCCATCCCATCACTGTTTTCACTCCCCCCCGCAACATCCATGCCTTGCTTACCTGCTTTTTATTGATGGTGAATTACTGCCTGGCCTGCCCACGACCCACTTCACTATAGTATGAAACCCTATATGCCACATCCATACTCAGTACTGACAGGTGGAAAAGCCATTATGATTCAATCATTGTGAAATAATCTGTCCGTAACAATTGATGCATGTATGGCCAGCTTTGGATTATGGTTTCTAATAACAAGATAGGAGAGAGAAGGCAAAGCAGGTGGTTTTGGTGCACGGTGCTCAGCACCGGTTACCCAAACTAGGAGACCCATAGCAGCAATAATATGCTGCGCGGGGTGCGTAAAGGAAATTTGGGGCTCCGGTGATCGCCGTACCCCAAATTACACCTCCCTCAGTGTTGTAACGACTCGGAGGGGGAATAGTATTTAACACAGCTAGAGAGTTTAGTGGCAGCAGGAAGAGCCGTCATTCGGCGCTCCTGGCGCCCAACTTACCCGCAGCGTACAAATACTAAGGGCTCAGACACACTATAAGCGCTTTTATGAGCACTTTTTAGCCATCAGAACTTTCTAAGAGATTTTTAAAAAGGGCTCCCATTGACTTACTTTCAAATCATGGTAAAATCATGATCGCGGTTAGGGATGATCGGAAGGTCTGAATTCCGTTCCGCCGGAATTGGCGGATTCTGCCAGCGGTAAATTCCGTCGCCATTACATTTCCGTGGAATTCCGCATTCCGGCGGAAAAATTAAAATAGTCGCAATTGAAGCCTCTTTTGTGCTAAATGGTAGCCCATGGGACCTAGTGGCTGTTCCACCGTTCATTTAACCACTTAATGACTGCAGTCATAAAACCCCTTAAGGACCAGAGCCTTTTTTTCCATTCAGACCACTGCAGCTTTCACGGTTTATTGCTCAGTCATACAACCTACCACCTAAATGAATTTTACCTCCTTTTCTTGTCACTAATACAGCTTTCTTTTGGTGCTATTTGAAAGCTGCTGCGAGTTTTACTTTTTATTATAGTCATCAAAAAAGACATGAATTTTGTCAAAAAAATGACTTTTTTAACTTTCTGTGCTGACATTTTTCAAATAAAGTAAAATTTCCTATACATTTGAGCGCCAAAGTTATTCGGCTACATGTCTTTGATAAAAAAAAAACCATTCAGTGTATATTTATTGGATTGGGTAAAAGTTATAGCGTTTACAAACTATGGTGCCAAAAGTGAATTTTCCCATTTTCAAGCATCTCTGACTTTTCTGCGCACCTGTCAGGTTTCATGAGGGGCTAAAATTCCAGGATAGTACAAATACCCCCCAAATGACCCCATTTTGGAAAGAAGATATCCCAAAGTATTCAGTGAGAGGCATGGTGAGTTCATAGAAGATTTTATTTTTTGTCACAAGTTAGCGGAAAATGACACTTTGTGACAAAAAAGAAAAAAAAAAAAAGTTTCCATTTCTTCTAACTTGCGACAAAAAAAAAAATGAAATCTGCCACGGACTCACTATGCTCCTCTCTGAATACCTTGAAGTGTCTACTTTCCAAAATGGGGTCATTTGTGGGGTGTGTTCACTGTCCTGGCATTTTGGGGGGTGCCTAATTGTAGGCACCCCTGTAAAGCCTAAAGATGCTCATTGGACTTTGGGCCCCTTAGTGCAGTTAGGCTGCAAAAAAGTGCCACACATGTGGTATTGCCGTACTCAGGAGAAGTAGTATAATGTGTTTTGGGGTGTATTTTTACACATACCCATGCTGGGTGGGAGAAATATCTCCGTAAATGACAATTGTTTTATTTTTTTTACACACAATTGTCTATTTATAGAGATATTTCTCCCACTCAGCATGGGTATGTGGAAAAATACACCCCAAAACACATTATACTATTTCTCCTGAGTACGGCGATACCACAAGTGTGGCACTTTTTTGCACCCTAACTGCGCTAAGGGGCCCAAAGTTCAATGAGTACCTTTAGGATTTCACAGGTCATTTTGAGAAATTTCGTTTCAAGACTACTCCTCACGGTTTAGGGCCCCTAAAATGCCAGGACAGTATAGGAAGCCCACAAATTACCCCATTTTAGAAAGAAGACACCCCAAGGTATTCCGTTAGGAGGATGGTGAGTTCATAGAAGATTTTTTTTTTTTTGTCACAAGTTAGCGGAAATTGATTTTAATTGTTTTTTTTCACAAAGTGTCATTTTCCGCTAACTTGTGACAAAAAATAAAATCTTCTATGAACTCACCATACTCCTAACTGCCCTGGCATTTTAGGGGCCCTAAACCGTGAGGAGTAGTCTTGAAACCAAATGTCGCAAAATGACCTGTGAAATCCTAAAGGTACTCATTGGACTTTGGGCCCCTTAGCGCACTTAGGGTGCAAAAAAGTGCCACACATGTGGTACCGCCGTACTCAGGAGAAGTAGTATAATGTGTTTTGGGGTGTATTTTTACACATACCCATGCTGGGTGGGAGAAATATCTCTGTAAATGACAATTGTTTGATTTTTTTTACACACAATTGTCCATTTACAGAGAGATTTCTCCCACCCAGCATGGGTATGTATAAAAATACACCCCAAAACACATTATACTACTTCTTCTGAGTACGGCGATACCACATGTGTGACACTTTTTTGCAACCTAGGTGCGCTAAGGGGCCTAACGTCCTATTCACAGGTAATTTTGAGGCATTTGGATTCTAGACTACTCCTCACGGTTTAGGGCCCCTAAAATGCCAGGGCAGTATAGGAACCCCACAAGTGACCCCATTTTAGAAAGAAGACACCCCAAGGTATTCTGTTAGGAGTATGGTGAGTTCATAGAAGATTTTTTTTTTGTCACAAGTTAGCGGAAAATGACACTTTGTGAAAAAAAAAACAATACATATCAATTTCCGCTAACTTGTGACAAAAAATAAAATCTTCTATGAACTCACCATACTCCTAACGGAATACCTTGGGGTGTCTTCTTTCTAGAATGGGGTCATTTGTGGGGTTCCAATACTGCCCTGGCATTTTAGGGGCCCTAAACCGTGAGGAGTAGTCTTGAACCCAAATGTCTCAAAATGACCTGTGAAATCCTAAAAGTACTCATTGGACTTTGGGCCCCTTAGCACAGTTAGGCTGCAAAAAAGTGTCACACATGTGGTATCGCCGTACTCAGAAGAAGTAGTATAATGTGTTTTGTGGTGTATTTTTACATATAACCATGCTGGGTGGGAGAAATATCTCTGTAAATGACACATTTTTGATTTTTTTTTACACACAATTGTCCATTTACAGAGAGATTTCTCCCACCCAGCATGGGTATGTGTAAAAATACACCACAAAACACATTATACTACTTCTTCTGAGTATGGCGATACTACATGTGTGACACTTTTTTGCAGCCTAGGTGCGCTAAGGGGCCCAACGTCCTATTCACAGGTCATTTTGAGGCATTTGTTTTCTAGACTACTCCTCATGGTTTAGGGCCCCTAAAATGCCAGGGCAGAATAGGAACCCCACAAGTGACCCCATTTTAGAAAGAAGACACCCCAAGGTATTCCGTTAGGTGTATGGCGAGTTCATAGAAGATTTTATTTTTTGTCACAAGTTAGCGGAAATTGATATGTATTGTTTTTTTTTGTCACAAGTTAGTGAAAAATGACACTTTGTGAAAAAAACAATAAAAATCTTTTGACAAAAAATAAAATCTTCTATGAACTCATCATACACTTAACAGAATACCTTGGGGTGTCTTCTTTCTAAAATGGGGTCACTTGTGGGGTTCCTATACTGCCCTGGCATTTTACGGGCCCAAAACTGTGAGTAGTGAGTGGAAACCAAATTTCTCAAAATGACTGTTCAGGGGTATAAGCATCTGCAAATTTTGATGACAGGTGGTCTATGAGGGGGCAAATTTTGTGGAAACGGTCATAAGCAGGGTGGCCTCTTAGATGACAGGATGTATTGGGCCTGATCTGATGGATAGGAGTGCTAGGGGGGTGACAGGAGGTGATTGATGGGTGTCTCAGGGGGCGGTTAGAGGGGAAAATAGATGCAATCAATGTACTGGGGAGGTGATCGGAAGGGGGTCTGAGGGGGATCTGAGGGTTTGGCCGAGTGATCAGGAGCCCACTCGGGGCAAATTAGGGCCTGATCTGATGGGTAGGTGTGCTAGGGGGTGACATGAGGTGATTTATGGGTGTCTCAAGGTGTGATTAGAGGGGGGAAATAGATGCAAGCAATGCACTAGCGAGGTGATCAGGGCTGGGGTCTGAGGGCGTTCTGAGGTGTGGGCGGGTGATTGGGTGCCCGCAAGGGGCAGATTAGGGTCTAATCTGATGGGTAACAGTGACAGGTGGTGATAGGGGGTGATTGATGGGTGATTGATGGGTAATTAGTGGGTGTTTAGAGGAGAGAAGAGATGTAAACACTGCACTTGGGAGGTGATCTGATGTCGGATCTGCGGGCGATCTATTGGTGTGGGTGGGTGATCAGATTGCCCGCAAGGGGGAGGTTAGGGGCTGATTGATGGGTGGCAGTGACAGGGGGTGATTGATGGGTGGCAGTGACAGGGGGTGATTGATGGGTGATCAGTGGGTTATTACAGGGAATAACAGATGTAAATATTGCACTGGCGAATTGATAAGGGGGGGGTCTGAGGGCAATCTGAGCGTGTGGGCGGGTGATTGGGTGCCCGCAAGGGGCAGATTAGGGTCTAATCTGATGGGTAACAGTGACAGGTGGTGATAGGGGGTGATTGATGGGTAATTAGTGGGTGTTTAGAGGAGAGAATAGATGTAAACACTGCGCTTGGGAGGTGATCTGATGTCGGATCTGCGGGCGATCTATTGGTGTGGGTGGGTGATCAGATTGCCCGCAAGTGGCAGGTTAGGGGGTGATTGATGGGTGGCAGTGACAGGGGGTGATTGATGGGTGGCAGTGACAGGGGTGATTGACAGGTGATCAGTGGGTTATTACAGGGAAGAACGGATGTAAATAATGCACTGGTGAATCGATAAGGGGGGGTTTGAGGGCAATCTGAGCGTGTGGGCGGGTGATTGGGTGCCCGCAAGGGTCTAATCTGATGGGTAACAGTGACAGGTGGTGATAGGGGGTGATTGATGGGTGATTGATGGGTAATTAGTGGGTGTTTAGAGGAGAGAATAGATGTAAACAATGGATTTGGGAGGTGATCTGATGTCGGATCTGCGGGCGATCTATTGGTGTGGGTGGGTGATCAGATTGCCCGCAAGGGGCAGGTTAGGGGCAGGTTAGGGGCTGATTGATGGGTGGCAGTGACAGGGGGTGATTGACGGGTGATTGACAGGTGATTGACAGTTGATTGACAGGTGATTGACAGGTGATCAGGGGGGATAGATGCATACAGTACACAGGGGGGGAGGGTCTAGGGGTGTCTGGGGAGAATCTGAGGGGTGGGGGGGTGATCAGGAGGGAGCAGGGGGCAGTTTAGGGACTAAAAAAAAAAATAGCGTTGACAGATAGTGACAGGGAGTGATTGATGGGTGATTAGGGGGGTGATTGTGTGCAAACAGTGGTCTGGGGGGTGGGTAGGGGGGGGTCTGAGGGGTGCTGTGGGCGATCAGGGGGCAGGAGGGGGCAGATCAGTGTGTTTGGGTGCAGACTAGGGTGGCTGCAGCCTGCCCTGGTGGTCCCTCGGACACTGGGACCACCAGGGCAGGAGGCAGCCTGTATAATACACTTTGTAAACATTACAAAGCGTATTATACGCTTCCTATCCGGCGATCGTCGGGTTAACAACCCGCCGGCGCTTCTGATTGGCCGGCGGGTTGACGGCGCGGGTGGGCGGAGCCTATTGCCGGCGGATGCGCGCGCATCCCAGCGCGCGATCCCCGGCCAAAGAGTGCCCCAGGACCTGACGCCATTCTGCGTTACGTGGTCCTGGGGCTGCCACTTTGCCGCCGCCAATATGAAGTAGGCGGTCGGCAAGTGGTTAAAAAAAAAATTTGATATATTTTTTTTTTGCAGCAGGAGTTGTCGTGTAAACCATGGTGTTCCACGGCGGTCATCATAATTGTGGTTTGGAGCTGCAGGAGTTGTTGCGTAAGCCATGCTGTTCCACGGTGGTCATTTACAAGTGTTGTTTGGAGCAGCAGGAGTTGTGGTAGGCCATGGGAGCCACTGGTTCCATGGTAGCCCTAAAAATTGTTTGGAGCAGCAGGAGAAGTTGTAGGCCATGGGACCTAGAGGTGGTTCCACAGCAGTCATTATAATTTTTTGGGAGCAGAAGGACTTGTCATAGGCCATGGGATCTAAAGGTGGTTCCACGGCAGTCCTAAACATTGATTGTAGCAGCAGGACTTGTCGTAGGCCATGGGACCTAGAGGTGGTTCCACGGCAGTCCTAAAAATTGTTTGTAGCAGCAGGACTTGTCGTAGGCCATGGGACCTAGAGGTGGTTCCATGGCAGTCCTAAACATTATTTGTAGCAGCAGGACTTGTCGTAGGCCATGGGACCTAGAGGTGGTTCCACGGCAGTCTTAAAAATTATTTGGAGCAGCAGGACTTGACGTAGGCCATGGGACCTAGAAGTAGTTCCACGGCAGTCCTAAAAAAAAATTCATCAATAAAGTATTGTACTCATTCTGTTGAATCAGTGAGAGGGGCCTTGTAATTGTCACTGAGCCATGCCTCGTTCATTTTAATGAATGTTAGCATGTCCACATTGTCTGTGGACAGACGGGTCCGTTGGTCGGTGACCACTCCACCTGCAGCGCTAAATACTCGCTCAGAAAGAACACTGGAGGCGGGGCATGCAAAAACCTGCAGTGCATACTGAGTGAGTTCAGGCCAGGTATCCAATTGTTTGGTCCAATATTGCATGGGGTCATCATTAGTCTCCATATTGTCTGGAGCACTGGCTGACCCCAAGTAATCGTCCACCATACGAGCCAGCCGCTGGCGGTGGTGACCACTTTCTCCACTGGTGGTGCTGCTTCTAGAAGGAGTATCTGGCACTGGCTGGTAAAATGCCTTCAGCATACTCAGCAGGTTCACAGATTGGCTACTGGTGCTGCTGCTGGGAGTGGGACCACCAGACCTTTGCTGAGTGTGATGACTACTACTAGGCTTGGTAGCTTGGAGCCGGGGTACAGGTGTAGTAAACGCATCTTCTACCCAACGATGATTGGCATCCCGGATCTGGCTCATCCTGGCGTTTGCTTGGGAGGGGGAGTATGGACTGGCGCATTTTCCCCTTGCACCGGGGATCTAAGATGGTGGCCACCCACATGTCGAGCCTTGCTTTTAAAGTTTTAATCCGGGGGTCTTTCTTTAGGCACTGGATCATACGAGCAGGCATGGGGAAGAGATGTCTGCCATGAATCACCTCTTCCTGGCTTTCAGAACTGTCGTCGACATCATGATCCAGCTCCGCATCAAAATCTTCTTCCCACCCCTGGACAATGAGTTCTTCCGCTTCCACAAGCTCTGCCTCCTCATCCAGGACTGGAGCATGCCCACTCACTCCTTCACCTGACTGGCCACTGTTCAGAAGGGCTTCCTCCCCCCATTCGAGCAGTTTTTCAAGAGTCTTTTCCATGGTGAAGACAAGAAGGAGCACCTCTGATATACTACAGTGCTCCTCACTGACCACTTTTGTTGCCTGCTCAAATGGCTCCAACACTTTGCACACCTGTCCAATCAGCTGCCACTGGTCCCCAGTAATGTAGTCCAGTGGCCCTGTTCTGGTGGAAGATGCCTCAGACAGGTATAGCCTGACCGCCGTGCACTGATCCCACAACCTCTCCAGCATGTGTAGTGTAGAGTTCCACCGCGTCGGACAATTTGAAATAAGCCTGTGCTGCGGCAAGCTATGGCAGCACAGCAGCAGTTTCATGGCCGCGGTGGCAGTTGCGGAGCAATGGATGTGGGCTGACACTTTTCATGCTGAGGCCACAGCATCCTTCAACCCTTCGAAAGTTTGTAGAAATTTCTGGACTACAAGGTTGAAGACGTGGGCCAAGCAAGGTAAGTGGGTACAGCCACCTAGCGAAATGGTGGCCAGCATGTTGGCACTTGGCACCATTATCAGACACCACTATACCTGTGTCAAGTCTTCGTGGGGTCAGCCACTACCGAATCTGACCCTGTAAGGCTGCAAGGATTACAGATCCAGTTTGCCTGTTCTCCTCCATGGATTCTATTTTCAGCACTGCTTGGCATCGATGGTGCTGCAGACCAGTGTAGGAGGAGCGGGACCACTTGCTGGGAGGCTCAGCAATGGCAGACTGGCCTTGGACAGAACAGGTGGCAGAGGGAAGTGGAACAGGCCTTCCCTTCAACCCACGTGGCGGCACAACCAGTTGAGATGCCCCAGATCTTGCACCCTCCTCAGCAGCACCATGGAGGGTGACACAATGGGCGGTAAAAGTCAGATACTTTTCCTGCCCATGCCTGCTGCTCCAGCCATCCATCGTGAAGTGCACCTTGCCACCGACAGCGTGATCCATAGACCGGCCGACACACTCCACAATGTGCGGGTGCAGGGCAGGGATAGCAGTCCTGGCAAAATAATGGCGGCTGGGGATCCGCCATTGTGGAGCAACACTCTTCATCAGTCTGCGGAAGATGGCACACCCCACAAACTGGTAGGGCAGCAGCTGTTGGCTCAACAGCTTTGCCAGGAGCGCATTATTTTTCACCACAAACGGATCAGTTGCAGGGAGCATCCGCTTCCTATGCAACATTTCTGGCACAGAGGCCTGACGCTGGAACACTGGTGATTCAACCAACAAGGATGATGAGGAAGTGCTTGCCGGCGAGGTCTGCAGTCCTTTACCAGCCTGGCATGCAGAGGACTTTGAAGTCGAATGGGACTGAGGAGCAGGTTGGAAAGAGACAGGACTCGGACGACTAGGAAAAAAAGAGGAGGGGCCTGTTGGTGCTGCTTTTACTCCACCCATCTTATTGTAATTTTTTACAACTTCAAACTCCCATTTGTGGTTGTTGCGCAGACGGCTTAGCAGCCCTGAAGTGCCGTACCCGGTGCCCGATTTGCCTCTGCTCACCGATTTACGACACACACAACAGACTGCCCTGGATTCATCCTCTTCCGCATCATTCCGTGCACGTCCAGCAGTGGTGCGACCTGTTCTAGCACCTTGACGCTCGGCATTGGACTGGTGGCGGGTACTGACAGACGGGGAAGCAGTCTGCTGGCTAACCGTCTGCTCTGTTTGTACAGGCTGCTCACGCCTGCTACTGCCTAACCGAACAGGTGGCAAATAAGTTTTATCACCCACCTGATCATCATAATCATCAAAAATAGCATCCAGTGCAATAAGTGAGTCATCTGGACCCTCCAACTTGCCACCAAACACCTCTGTAGTTGAGTGTTGTTGGTGATGTTGACTGGTGACACTGGATGAGGAAAACACAATGGCCATTTCTGTCACCACAGAACCCACCATTTCTTGGGAGCTTGGTCCCATGGTCTCCTCCAATGCCTCATGCCAAACATTCTGCACATCTCTCTCAGTCTCAGCGATGGTGTGCTGTACTTCTGGAGTGGACTCAGCGGAGTACTGGGAGGAAACAAGCTCATCATCGTCATCAGAAGCAGCTGCGGTCGGGTTCTGGTCATGAGGAACCTGGCGGCCACTGCTGGCGCTGCTGCAACCAGCTTCAAGTTCCTCCTGGGTAGAGGGTTCTGAATCCTGATGTAAATAATCCACAACTGTCTTTGCCTCCTGCTGTGACAGAATTTTCCTGCGTGCTGCTGAGCCTGCTGCGAACACAGGGAAGACATTTCTGACCAGGGGGGAACGCTTCCTGCTGCTGCTGCCACCCTCACCCTGATCACGTACTTGACGTGAACGTCCATGACTCCATGTCCTGGAGTGGCAGGAATTTTCTGCTGCCCTCGCTCCATTTTTTGGGGGGGCCACAAACTTTATTGGGGAAGGGGTACGTAGTACGTATGAGCAGAACAGATCACAAAATAAGGGGGTGAAATAAATAAAATAAATCCAAAACACAAAATAAAGAAAACAAAAAAAATGTACTACACTCACTCAACTAATCAATCACTAATCAAACAAATCACTAATCAAACAAATCACTAATCACACAGCTAACTCACTCTTAAGGTGCATACACACATGCGACTATAGTCGTTTGAAACGATCGTTCCCCGATCGTTTCAAACGACAATCGTTTAAAAAAAAGCAGCCAACGACCATTAAGTCTAACGACGGACGAGCTAGATCGTTAAAAACGAACGATCTAGCTTGGCGGATTTTTTCCAACGATGATCATTTGCAAAAGTAGTACATCGTTGGAAACGGTCGTTCGTACTAGGCTTGACATGCGCATTTCACTATTTCTCCATGGAACTTTTCATTTTTATACGCAGGCGCAATAGTTGCTTTTACGTGATGTAATGTTCGTTCTAACGATGTGATCGTTACACACCTTTTAAAACTAACTTTACTTAGGTCGTTCTTTCGTCAATTGAAAGTTTGTTCGTCGTTGACAACGAACGATCGTTGTCGCATGTGAGTACGTAGCTTCACTCTGTCAAACACTAAGGGTGCATACACACATCAGACTATAGTCTTTGGAAAATGAAAGATCACAGACCAATCTTACCACCCTCCATGTAGTATGAGAGCCATACTCTACACAGTCTATTCTATGGAGCTGAACTCCCCATCAGACGGAAATCTTTGCAAGATGCTGCACACACAGATGCTGTACAGACACAAAAGATCAGTATCTGCAAAAGATCTGTTCCTGCAAAAGATCTGTTCCTGCAAAATGCATTCTAAGGGCTGGTGCACACCAAAAACCACAAGCAGATCCGCAAAACGCTAGCAGATTTTTAAACGCTTTTTTTTATTTTTATGAGGCGTTTTGCTAGCGTTTTGCGGATTGCTGCTGCGGTTTTCAGTATAGTAGATTTCATATATTGTTACAGTGAAGCTGTTACTGAACAGCCTTTGTAACAAAAACGCCTGCAAAACCGCTCTGAACAGGCGTTTTTCAGAGCGGTTTGCGTTTTTCCTATACTTAACATTGAGGCAGAAACGCATCCGAAATCCAAAAAATGCCTCACCCAGGCATTTTTCGTTTCTGCAAAACGCCTGCCGCTCTGGTGTGCACCACCCCATTGAGATACATTGACCAAGCAGATCCGCAGCCGCAAGCGGATCTGAAAACGCCCAAAAAGCCACTCGGTGTGCACCAGCCCATAGTCTATGAGATCTGCAGATCATCATACACACCTTGTTTAACAGTCATTCATCTGCAGATCAGATCCACCAGGATGGACCTTCAGATCTGCAGATGATTGTCTGATCTGCAGATGTCTGTTAAACAAGGTGTGTATGAGGATCTGCAGATCTAATAGATCTAATAGACTATGAATGCATTTTGCAGGAACGGATCTTTTGCAGGAACAGATCTTTTGCAGATACTGATCTTTTGTGTCTGTACAGCATCTTTGTGTGCAGCATCTTGCAAAGATTTTCTTCTGATGGTGAGTTCAGCTCCATAGAATAGACTGTGACGGTATGGCTCTCATACTACATGGAGGGTGGTAAGATTGGTCTGTGATCTTTCATTTTCCAAAGACTATAGTCTGATGTGTGTATGCACCTTGAGGCTAGTACACACTAGCAATTTTGATTGGTCAACAATTGGGCAATTTTACCACCTCCTTGTAGTATGAGGGCCAAACAGATTTTCAATTCTATGCAGATTATATAGGTAAATGGTCATACTACATGGAGGTGGTAAAATTGACCAATATTTGGCCTATCAAAATTGCTAGTGTGTACTAGGCTTAAAAGTATTAGAGACACAGGCGCAGCAGGAGAGTCAGGCAACTGGTATTATTTTAAGGCTTCTTGCACACAGGGACGTTACAGGCGCACGTTAGTGCTTTTTTGTGTGCTGTATCACCGCTATGGATTAATAAATACCTCTTTGTATATGATACTTCCTGGAGTGTCCGCTCTGTACGGCGATTGGCCGGGCGGGACCACGTGATGCCGCATGCGTCCAAGAGTACGCATCACGGACGCCAGAGTGAGCTGCACAACGCGGCTCACTCCAAAATCCACACCAGAGAGCACCAGGCGTTGCGTTAGGGGCACGTTATGTGCCCTATAACGTCCCCTAAACGCAACGTCCTGGTGTGTGACTAGCCTAAAAGGAGAAATCCAGTGATAATGACACCGTGACCGGTGGCGGCAAACACAAGATCCTGCAGTGAGGGCGCAGGAGTCGATGTCTTCAAGGGGGCTGGTAGAAGCCCCAGATAAGTGTCTGATTTTCTTTTTAAAAAACCCCACAGTACTCCTTTAAAGGGAACCTGAGGTGAGAAGGACATGGAAGCTGCCATATTTATTTCCTTGTAAACCATGTCAGTTGCCTGGCAGCCCTGCTGATCATCTGGCATAAGTATAATAAGTGCAACATTCTGCAATGTTGGCACACGTCACGTGGTGCGCTGCCGGGCCCCCGGCATGTAGCCCCCGCTGGAGTCGGACAATGTGTATGACTTCCTGTTTAAGCTGGTTCTGGTCGGGGACGCCGGGGTCGGGAAGACGTACGTCGTGCAGAGGTTCAAGATCAGCGTGTTTGTGGAGAGACAGGCCAACACCATCGGGGAGGACTTCACTATGGAGAGCCTGGAGATCCAGGGCAAGAGGGTGAAGGTGAGGGGACTACAACTCCCAGCATGCCTCCCCAGCCGTATATGCGTGTGTCTATGGGGGGTACTACAGCTCCCAGTATGCCAAACTATACATACATACATACATATATATATATATATATATATATATATATACATACAGGGCCGGCCTAAGGTTTCACTGCACCCTGAGCGAAACTGGATTTTGGTGCCCCCCTCCCATCCTCTTTGCATGTGATCACACATACGCACGCACACACACAGGCCCATATATAGCACCAAAAATTTGCAACGCTCGTTGTAGCTTTGGTGCGTCCCTCCCCAAAAAATGCCCTCAAACTCAGTATAGGTAGGTAGCCAGGTATAGGTGCCCTCAGCATAGGATCTCATGTGTAGGTGCCCTCAGTGTAGGTAGCCAAGCATAGGTAGTATAGTTGCCGTAGTAAAGGTAGCTAGTATAGTAGCCCTCAGTATAGGTAGTATAGTTGCCCCAATATAGGTAGCTAGTATAGTTGCCCCCAGTGTAAGTAGCATAGTTGTCCCCATATAGGTAGCATAGTTGCCCCCAGTGTAGGTAGTATAGTTGCCCCATATAGGTAGCATAGCTGCCCCCAATGTAGTAGCATAGTTGCCCCCAGTGTAGTAGCATAGCTGCCCCCAGTGTAGTAGCATAGCTGCCCCCAGTGTAGGTAGTATGCCACCAGTATAGTAACATAGCTGCCCCCAGTGTAGGTAGTGTACCCCCAGTGTAGGTAGTGTACCCCCAGTGTAGGTAGTGTGCCCCCAGCGTAGGTAGTGTGCCCCCAGCGTAGGTAGTGTGCCTCCAGCGTAGGTAGTGTGCCCCCAGCGTAGGTAGTGTGCCCCCAGCGTAGGTAGTGTGCCCCCAGCGTAGGTAGTGTGCCCCCAGCGTAGGTAGTGTGCCCCAAGCGTAGGTAGTGTGCCCCCAGCGTAGTTTATGCACACATTACCCACATGTTGCAATCATATGCTTTAAATATATTTCAATTATATGTTCATCTGTATACTTTGAATGCAAACGTCTCACAGTGAAAGAAAGCATTCCCCAATGTGTCCTTTTCTCACCTCCAACACTCATCATAAATTTAGGGAGAAGTTAAGTGCAGCTATTTAGAGCAGAGTGCAGGAGGATCATATTGCACTGCAATCACAGTGCCTGCCCTGTCATTCTAGCCCAGCACGCTGTCTGCAAAGTTACTGAGCTGTGCTTCTGAGCCAAAACTTTCCAATTTGTTCACTATGCAGCACTATGGAACAGAAAGCCTATAATGAGCAGCACATTATAGCCAGTACGTGTGCTCTACACATATCTGGCAGTGGCACCGGTATCCCCTCTCTCATCTACCCGTCCCTGCAAGGCTGGCTCCCCTCCAACTGAGCAATCCATCTCTGCTCTGCTTCCAGGACCCCCATGTCCGCTGGGGGGGGGTTGCGTGCCGCTCCTGGCTCCACCCCCTTTGTAAACCGAATCGTTCATTTTGATGTTTAACCCCAAATGATTCGACTCACAAAACAGATTCAGATCAAAGATCCAAATCATTCATAATCCAGACAACACTAGAAGCAACTCCTCCCAGCTCACTGAGGGTGAGGGATCAGGTTACAGCAACATAAGCAGCAGAGGCAGCTCTTTGGTTACAAAGTTAATAACTCCTGGTCTCACACTCCCACTATCACTGCTGGCCAGGCCATGTGTCCTCACACTAGAGATGGGAAGTTCGGATCTTTTCAATGATCCGGATGATTCGAATCGGATCATTGAAGAGATCCGGATCTTTGATCCGAATCTCGGATCATTCAGAAATGACTAGCAAGACAGGAGAAGGGGAGGGGGGTGGACACACAGAGAAGGCCAGGGAGTGGATAGAGAAGGGAGGAGGGACGAGCAGAGAGCAGAAATGTTTGCACACAATACCCACATGCTGCAATCATGCTTTACATATATTTCACCTATATGTTCATCTGTACACTTTGAAAGAAAAGGTCGCACAGTGAAAGAAAACATTCCCAGAAGATAAGTGCAGCTGTTTAGTGCCGAGTGCAGGAGGATTATATTGCCTTTCAATCACAGTGCCTGCAAAGTTACTGAGCTGTGCTGAGCCAAAAGCTTCCAATGTGTTTACTGTGCACAACTACAGAACAGACAGCAGCACGTTATATAGCCAGTATGTGTACATATCTGGCAGTGGCACCGATGTTCCCTCTCTCTGATCTACCTGTCTCCCTGCAAGGCTGGCTCCCATCCAACAGAGCGATCAATCTCAGCTCTGCTTCCAGGACCCCGCTGCCCGCTGAGAGGGGGTGTGTCGCTCCGTGCCCCGCCCCTTTTTCGATCCGAATCACTCATTTTGATGATTCGGATGATTCGACTCACAAAATAGATTCGGATCAAAGATCCGAATCGTTCATGATCCGGACAACACTACAGGACAGGTCTGTGGACAGGAGAAGGGGAGGGAGTGGACACACAGAGAAGGGGAGAAGATGGACAGAGGGCAGGGAGTGGTCAGAGAAGGGAGGAGGGACGAGCAGAGAGCAGAAATGTTTGCACGTAATACCCACATGCTGAAGTCATATGCTTTACATATATTTCACCTATATGTTCATCTGTACACTTTGAAAGAAAAGGTCGCACAGTGAAAGAAAGCATTCCCAGAAGATAAGTGCAGCTGTTTACAGCCGAGTGCAGGAGGATTATATTGCCTTTCAATCACACTGTCTGCAAAGTTACTGAGCTGTGCTGAGCCAAAAAGTTTCCAATGTGATCACTGTGCAGCACTACGGAACAGCCAGCCTGTAATGAGCAGCACATTGCAGCCAGTGTGTGTGCTCTACACATATCTGGCAGTGGCACCCATGTGTCCCCTCTCTCTCATCTACCTGTCTCTCTGCCAGGCTTCCTCCCTTCCAACAGAGCGATCCATCTCTGCTCTGCTTCCAAGACCCCGCTGCCCGCTGAGAGGGGGCGTGTCGCTCCTGGCCCCGCCCCTTTTGCGATCCGAATCACTCATTTTGATGATTCGGATGATCGACTCATAAAATAGATTCGGATCGAAGATCCGAATCGTTCATGATCCGGACAACACTACCTCACACAGCCACTATCATTCATACATATAGGGGTGGACTGGCCAGGGGGGAAGGGGGGCAATCTCCCCCCAGGCCGCCTTTCATTCAGTGATTTGGGGCCTGGTCTGGTGTATTCAGGTTTGTTGTTGTAAGGCAATGTGAAACACTAGGCTAGCTGATAAAAGTGTAATTAGAGGGCAGGCAAGCTGGTAAATATACACAGCATGATGCAGAGCTTGCCTGGAGGGTCTGTGGGCAAACATCTGTCTTGTCTCTCCCCATTGTGATAATGACTGCATGTGTGGATAAGGCGTTAAACAAGTTGAAAGGTTTTTGACAGTCCCTAGACTCCAGGAGGGCTGCTTTCTGACTTGTGTGAGAGGCTGGCAGGGACAGGAGTCATATTATAGGCAAGTAGCCTCTGTGTGATGTGAAACTGCAATACAGCTCTGCTCCATCTCAGGCTATTATCAGTCTCTCTCCACTCCTCCTCTCTCTGGGCTAGTGCACGCCAAAATCACAATAGCAATTTGCGAGTGCGATTTTGTGAAGCGATTTTTCAGAGCGGTTTTTGAATGAATCGCTCCTAAAAATGCTACATGCAGTGTGTTTGCGATTTTAAAAAACTCACAACGCTGCTGTGAGAACACCGTCATAGAGTAACATTAGCCAAGCGCTTTTCAAATCTCTGTCGATTTGAAAAACGTTTAGAAGCACCCTTGGTGTGCACCAGCCTCCTTCATTCACCTTTGTTTCCCTCTTCCCCTAGTGCTGGCTGGCTGTGTCTTCTTCTTATACAGGAAAGCTAAATAAAAGTGCAATCCTGGTGAGGCAAATTATTTAGTATTTATATAGCGCCGCCATCTTCCACAGCGCTGTACAGAACATATTGTCTTGTCGCTTAACTATCTTCTTCCTTCTCTTTCAGCTTTTCTCTCCTCACCGTTTCTCCCCTTCTCTGCATAAGGTCTCAGACAGACTATAAGTGCTTTTCTGAGCGATTTTACCGCGATTAGGGATGGTCGTTGGATTCCGTGGAATTCGAATTTCCGCGATTCCGGACGGAATTGGGCTGATTCCGCCAGTCGGAACGGAATTGCTATAGCGGTAATGCGGAATTCCGCGGGAAAATGCGGAATTCCGCCGGAATGCAAATTTAAGTTAGCCAATCAAAAGGAAGAAGCTTCTAAGTGTATTTCTGCCTGGAAAACGGAATTTCTGCACCAATAAGAGTCTTTATGAGAACCAACCAATCCTACCTTAGCAACCAGCTCCCTAGCTACCTATCAGCAGCTATCCCACCCATTTTGTATATAATAGAGAAGTGCAGCCAAGAAGCTTGTAGAGATGGGAAGTCCGGGGGCTGTAGAGATGGGAAGACTCTGTGACTGTGAGAGAGAGAGTTAGGGCTGGGGCACACCGAGCGGCTTTTTGAGCGTTTCTGCAGTCGCTTGCGGATACGCTAGGGTAATGTATTTCAATGGGTGTGTGCACACCACAGCGGGAGTCGTTTTGCAGAAACGCATACTCCCAGGGTGAGGCATTTTTTGGATTGCGGAGGCGTTTCTGCCTCAATGTTAAGTATAGGCAAAACGCAAACCGCTCTGAGAAACGGCAGATCGGAGCGGTTTGCCAGGCGGTTTTATTACAGAAGCTGTTCAGTAACAGCTTTACTGTAACAATACATGAAATGTACTACACTGAAATCCGCAGCAACAATCCGCAAAATGCTAGCAAAACGCCTCATAAAAATAAAAAAAAAAGCGTTTAAAAATCTGCTAGCATTTTGCAGATCTGCTAGCGGGTTTTGGTGTGCACCAGGCCTTTGAGCAGGGGTCCCCAAACTTTTTCAGTCAAGGGCCGGGTCAACAACTTCAGACTGCTGGGGGGCCGGAACATACATAAAATGATGTTGAAAAACATTACATTGAATCTAGATATTGCTTCCCCCCCCCCCCCCCCCAATCATGCCTGGAGGAGACCTCCCAGCAGCAGCCATTCAGTCATACACACCCAAAGAACGTCTTTGTGCACCAGACAGTGAAGCATACCCAGGTGTCAACCTGCCGTCCAATTGGTCAGCAGTGTCACCTGATGCAGAATTGGATTGGAAACCAGCAAATTACTGCTCTCTGGCTTCTGTAGTATGTAGATGGGTGGTGCCAGCACTGCTATTCTATATGCGGGCTGCCAATATTTAAAGGTGCAGTGGGCCACATCTAGAAGTTAAACATTTTTGTGTTTGGGGGCCAGTGAAAAAGCTTTGGGGGGCCGCATTCGGCCCGCGGGCCTTAGTTTGAAGACCACTGCCTTAGAGTGTCAGCTATATTAGTAGAGAGGTTGTAGTGTAGTGTGTTAGTAGTTGCTTGATGCAGAGCCAGCCAGGTCACAGACTTAAAGAGACACTGAAGCGAAAAAAAAAATTATGAGATTATGATTTGTATGTGTAGTACAGATAAGAAATAAAACATTAAGATCAGATACATCAGTCTAATTGTTTCCAGTACAGGAAGAGTTAAGAAGCTCCAGTTGTTATCTCTATACAAAAAAGCCATTAAGCTCTACGACTTTCAAAGTCGTGGAGAGGGCTGTTTTCTGACTTTTATTATCTCAACTGTTATTGAACTATTTACTTTTTCTCTGCCAGAGGAGAGGTCATTAGTTCACAGACTGCTCTGAAAGAATCATTTTGAATGCTGAATGTTGTGTAATCTGCACATATTATAGAATGATGCAATGTTAGAGAAAACACTATATACCTAAAAATAAAAATTTAAGAATATTTTCTTTGCTGCTAATCTTCTAGTAATTATTCATAGTACACAACCAATTCATTATATCATATATTTTTTTTCGCTTCAGTGTCTCTTTAAGGCTCATACACACATCAGACTATAGTCTTTGGAAAATGAAAGATCACAGACCAATCTTACCACCCTTCATGTAGTACGAGAGCCATACCTACACAGTCTATTCTATGGAGCTGAACTCCCCATCAGACAGAAATCTTTGCAAGATGCTGCACACACAGATGCTGTACAGACACAAAAGATCAGTATCTGCAAAAGATCTGTTCCTGCCAAAGATCCGTTCCTGCAAATTGCATTTGTAGTCTATGAGATCTGCAGATCATCATACACACCTTGTTTAACTGACATTCGTCTGCAGATCAGACAATCATCTGCAGATCTGAAAATCCATCCTGTTGGATCCATCTGATCTGCAGATGAATGTCTGTTAAACAAGGTGTGTATGATGATCTGCAGATATAATAGACTATGAATGCATTTTGCAGGAACGGATCTTTTGCAGGAACAGATCTTTTGCAGATACTGATCTTTTGAATGTCTACATTATCTTTGTGTGCAGCATCTTGCAAATATTTCTGTCTGATGGGGAGTTCGGCTCCATAGAATAGACTGTGTAGGTATGGCTCTCATACTACATGGAAGGGGGTAAAATTGGTCTGTGATCTTTCATTTTCCAAAGACTATGGTCTGATGTGTGTATGAGCCTTAAGCCTGCAGCAGCCTCTCAGCGTGACTGATCCAAACGCTGAGAGGAGAATCTTTCTGCTGCAGGCAGTGATTTGTTCACCCCAGGCTGGAGGCGGGGCCCACCGGAGATGTGGAGGCGGGACCCCCGAGCAAATCCTCGGTACTTCGGTGGGTCCGTATGAGCCTGGGTGCAGCAGATTGAGGAGTGCTGGAGTGCACAGTGAGGGGTGCACAGTGAGGGGTGCATCAGAGTGAGAGGTGTTGGGGTGCACAGTGAGGGGTGCATCAGAGTGAGAGGTGATGGGGGCACAGTGAGGGGTGCAGCAGAGTGAGAGGTGCAGCAGAGTGAGAGGTGTTGGGGTGCACAGTGAGGGGTGCAGCAGAGTGAGGGGTGCACAGTGAGGGGTGCAGTAGAGTGAGGGGTGCAGCAGAGTGAGGGTTTCTGTGATGCGCAGTGAGGGGTGCAGCAGAGTGAGAGGTGTTGGGGTGCACAGTGATAGTGCAGCAGAGTGAGGAGTGCTGGGTGCACAGTCAGGGGTGCAGCAGAGTGAGAGGTGTTGGGGTGCACAGTGAGGGGTGCAGCAGAGAGAGGTGTTGGGGTGCACAGTGAGGGGTGCAGCAGAGTGAGGGGTGCACAGTGTGGGGTGCAGCAGAGTGAGGGTTTCTGTGATGCGCAGTGAGGGGTGCAGCAGAGTGAGAGGTGTTGGGGTGCACAGTGAGAGTGCAGCAGAGTGAGGAGTGCTGGGTGCACAGTCAGGGGTGCAGCAGAGTGAGAGGTGTTGGGGTGCACAGTGAGGGGTGCAGCAGAGTGAGAGGTGTTGGGGTGCACAGTGAGGGGTGCATCAGAGTGAGAGGTGTTGGGGTGCACAGTCAGGGGTGCAGCAGAGTGAGGGGTGCACAGTCAGGGGTGCATCAGAGTGAGAGGTTTTGGGGTGCACTGTCAGGAGTGAACAGTCAGGGGTGCAGCAGAGTGAGGGGTGCACAGTCAGGGGTGCAGCCAGGGCCGGGCCGAGGCATAGGCTGGAGAGGCTCCAGCCTCAGGGCGCAGTGTAGGAGGGGGCGCACAATTCATTCAGCTGTCATTCCTAATTGTGTATGAAGCAGAAAGAAATAAGAAAAGGGGATACATAGCAGTGACTATACGCCAGATAACTAGATATTAAGGTGTTGGGGAGGTTGTGGGCCCTGTAGCCCTCTTAGTCTAATAGCAATCAGTGTGTGACGGCTGGGGTGGGAGGGATGGAGGGGCGCACTTTGGTGTGTCAGCCTTGGGTGCTGGAGGACCTTGTCTCTGCTCTGGGTGCAGCAGAGTAAGAGGTTTTGGGGTGCACAGTGAGGGGTGCAGCAGAGTGAGAGGTGCTGGGTGCACAGTAAGGGGTGCAGCATAGTGAGAGGTGTTGGGGTGGACAGTGAGGGGTGCAGCAGAGTGAGAGGTGTTGGGGTGCACAGTGAGGGGTGCGGTAGAGTAAGAGGTGTTGGGGTGCACAGTGAGGGGTGCAGCAGAGTGAGAGGTGTTGCGGTGCACAGTCAGGGGTGCAGCAGAGTGAGAGGTGTTGGGGTGCAGAGTGAGGGGTGCAGCAGAGTGAGAGGTGTTGGGGTGCACAGTGAGGCTGCATCAGAGTGAGGGGTGTTGGGGTGCACAGTGAGGGGTGCAGCAGAGTGAGAGGTGTTGGGGTGCACAGTGAGGGGTGCAGCAGAGTGAGAGGTGTTGGGGTGCAGAGTGAGGGGTGCAGCAGAGTGAGGAGTGTTGCGGTGCATAGTAGGGGTGCAGCAGAGTGAGAGGTGTTGGGGTGCACAGTGAGGCTGCATCAGAGTGAGAGGTGTTGGGGTGCACAGTAAGGGGTGCAGCAGAGTGAGAGGTGTTGGGGTGCACAGTGAGGGATGCAGCAGAGTGAGGAGTGCTGGGGGCACAGTGAGGAGTGCAGCAGAGTGAGAGGTGTTGGGGTGCACAGTGAGGGGTGCAGCAGAGTGAGGGGTGCACAGTGAGGGGTGCAGCAGAGTGAGAGGTGTTAGGATGCACAGTGAGGGGTGCAGCAGAGTGAGAGGTGCAGCAGAGTGAGAGGTGCACAGTGAGGGGTGCAGCAGAGTGAGGGGTGCACAGTGAGGGGTTCAGCAGAGTGAGGGGTGCAGCAGAGTGAGAGGTGTTGGGGTGCACAGTGAGGGGTGCAGCAGAGTGAGAGGTGCAGCAGAGTGAGGGGTGCACAGTGAGGGGTGCAGCAGAGTGAGGAGTGCTGGGGGCACAGTGAGGGGTGCAGCAGAGTGAGAGGTGCAGCAGAGTGAGGGGGGCACAGTGAGGGGTGCAGCAGAGTGAGGAGTGCTGGGGGCACAGTGAAGGGTGGTGGGGCCGAGTGTGGGGTGCAGGAGAGTGAGAGGTGCAGTAAAATGAGGGCACATTGAGGGTGCTAATGGGGAAGGGAGAGATGCAGCAGGAAGATTGTGCTTGTGCACATACTGAGGATCTGGAGAAAGGGCAGAAAGAACATTTCCAGCCAGTCTCTGTATTGTCTCCCCCTTGCCTCCCACTGTGCTGACAAATAGTGTTGTCCAGATCATGAACGATTCGGATCTTTGATCCGAATCTATTTTATGAGTCGATCATCCGAATCATCAAAATGAGTGATTCGGATCGCAAAAGGGGCGGGGCCAGGAGCGACACGCCCCCTCTCAGCGGGCAGCGGGGTCCTGGAAGCAGAGCTGAGATGGATCGCTCTGTTGTATGGGAGGCAGCCTTGCAGGGACAGCAGGTAGAGTGCATAAGAGAGAGGGGACATGGGTGCCACTGCCAGATATGTGTAGAGCACACATACTGGCTGCAATGTGCTGCACATTATAGGCTGTCTGTTCCGTAGTGCTGCACAGTGAACACATTGGAAGCTTTTGGCTCAGCACAGCTCAGTAACTTTGCAGACAGTGTGATTGAAAGGCAATATGATCCTCCTGCACTCGGCACTAAACAGCTGCACTTATCTTCTGGGAATGCTTTCTTTCACTGTGCGACCTTTTCTTTCAAAGTGTACAGATGAACATATAGGTGAAATATATGTAAAGCATATGACTTCAGCATGTGGGTATTACCTGCAAACATTTCTGCTCTCTGCTCGTCCCTCCTCCCTTCCCTGTCCACTCCCTGCCCTCTGTCCATCTTCTCCCCTTCTCTGTGTGTCCACTCCCTCCCCTTCTCCTGTCCACAGACCTGTCCTGCTGTTCATTTCACCCCCGAATGCTTCCGGTAGTAAAATGATCCGAGATTTGAATCAAAGATCCGGATCTCTTCAATGATCCGATTCGAATCATCCGGATCATTGAAAAGATCCGAACTTCCCATCTCTACTGACAAACACTTTACAGGAGGCGGGGGAGGGGTTCACTCCCACACTGAACACAGGCACTCCTGTTTCATTCACTGTGAACCGAATCGTTCATTGTGATGATCCGGATGATTCGACTCACAAAAAAGATCGGATCAAAGATCTGAAACGTTCATGATCCAGACAACACTAAGATTAACCACGTAATATCCTGTGCTTAGCTAGCTATTATATAGCTGATGCTGCAGGCTGTTACTCTACACACAAATGAACTTTATCAGCAGGCTAACTTTTCTGCTTATCATACAACAGATCTACATAGGTATATATATTGTTCTGTACAGAAAACTAGCACTAAATTGCTATAAACTTCTCTTATATTAAGAGTAACTATAGAGAACATATGGATTGTGCTGTCACTCAGCGACTCTGAAAAGATCCAAAAATCTTGCCAGGCTTGAACTATTCCTATGGAGAAGGAGCCAGTAGGAGGAATAATAGCCATCTGGGCCAATTACGAGGGGAGGGGAGTGACTAGCAACAAGTTACTGCTAGTGGCTAGCAGTCTCCCCAGTAAAATTAATCAAATGAGTCGGTTCATGATCCGGTTCTTTTTAATGAATTGAATCGAATGAATCGATTCATTGAAAAGAGCCGAACTTCCCCTCACTAATCACCAGGACACTGCCTGCAGCCAATGAAGAAGCAGCACACCGAGAGGAGAAAGTGCTGAGCCAATGCCCTACAATAAGGCCTCGATTCATAAAAGTGCTGTCGGGAAGGTAACGTCGAGCGGGGAAACACCGCTGTCGGTATTTCCGCCTTCAGGGTGGTAATTCATAAAAATGTTGCTAGTTGTGACAGGCGTGCGGAGATATTCCGCTGTAGGCAGGCGTTAGGCTGTCGGGAGACATGCGGAAACAGGAGAAGCAGGCGAAATCCCTCCGTGCGGTGTTCTCTCTGCAGCTGCTTGGGAGGTCTGTCCCATTCACTGCAATGTATTCCGCACGCTTCTCGCCACATCAGAGGTAGCGGTAATACCCGTCCGCATACCGCTAGTGTTGGGCGAACACCTGGATGTTCGGGTTCGGGAAAGTTCGCCGAACATGACCGCGATGTTCGGCATGTTCGGGCCGAACCCCGAACTCCCCGAACATCCCGCTTTTGGGGGCCCTATGGGGTCGCAGGCATAAGGGGGGAGCATGCCCCGATCGCGGGGGGGGGGGTCGGAAATTCCCCCCACCCCCTCCGCTAGCGCTCCCCCCTCTGCCCACTTCCCCATACAAAAGTTTAAGGAAAGTACCGGTGGTAGTGGATGGCCTGGCAGTGGCACTGTGGAGTGAGGAGGAGGAGTCCGGAGAGTGACGCGTTGAGGGAGGCCGGGCAGCGGGCGGTTCAGCAGTAGTACCCTTGTGGTACTTCCGCCCTTTCTCTGACCTCACGCCTGCTGCCCGGCCTCCCTCAACGCGTCACTCTCCGGACTCCTCCTCCTCACTCCACAGTGCCACTGCCAGGCCATCCACTACCACCGGTACTTTCCTTAAACTTTTGTATGGGGAAGCGGGCAGAGGGGGGAGCGCTAGCGGAGGGGGTTGAGGGAATTTCCGACCCCCCCCCCCCCCCCGCGATCGGGGCATGCTCCCCCCTTATGCCTGCGACCCCATAGGGGGGCTGTATTCGGCCGAACAGGGGCCCTGTTCGGCCAGGTTCGGCCAGGAATTGAGCCGTTCGGGCGAACGCGAACAGTTTGGCCGAACACCACCAGGTGTTCGGCCGAACTCGAACATCACCCGAACAGGGTGATGTTCTGCAGAACCCGAACAGTGGCGAACACTGTTCGCCCAACACTACATACCGCTACCTCTAATCTTGGCCTGGATCTCCTCCTACCTATCCAATCGCTCCTTCACCACTTCCTTCAATGGCTCCTCCTCAACTCCTGCCCCCCTTTCAGTTGGGGTCCCCCAGGGCTCTGTTCTAGGCCCCCTTCTTTTCTCCATATACACTTCCTCAATTGGCAAGCTTATCTCCTCCCTGGGCTTCAATTACCACCTTTATGCAGATGACACTCAGATTTACCTCCATACCCCCGATCTCTCAGCCACCACCATGAACAAGGTCTCCTCGTGTCTCTCAGCAATTTCCTCCTGGATGTCAGCTAGGTTCCTAAAGCTTAACCTAGACAAAACTGAGCTCCTGATCCTTCCACCCCATGCTGCTGCACCCATCCCAGGTTTCCACCTCACAATCGACAACACAACCATTCTCCCTACCTCCCAGGCCCGCTGCCTGGGTGTCACCTTGGACTCTGACCTCTCCTTCATCCCACACATCCAAAACATCACAAGAGCCTGCAATTTCCACCTCCGTAATATCTCCAAGATCCGCCCATTCTTAACCCCGGACACGACCAAACTGCTCATCCATGCCCTCATCATCTCCCGCCTTGAGTACTGTAACTCACTCCTTTCTGGCCTCCCCCTGAAACGCACTGCCCCCCTTCAATCAGTGATGAACGCGGCTGCAAGACTCATCCATTCTTCGCACCGCTCTGCATCCACATCTCCCCTTTGTGAATCCCTGCACTGGCTCCCTATCCGTCTCAGGATAAGTTTCAAGATTCTATGCCTGGCGTATAAATCTGTGCACAAAACATGCCCTACCTACATCTCGCAGCTTGTTCACAAGTATACACCAGGTCGCCCCCTCCGTTCCTCCAACGACCTTCGCCTCACCACCCCGCGCATTTCACACTCCCATGCCCGCCTGCAGGATTTCTCAAGAGCTGCCCCCACCCTCTGGAATGCCCTTCCACCACCCATCAGACTTGCTCCCTCTTTCAACACATTCAAGCAAGCCCTCAAAACCCACCTCTTTATGATGGCCTACCCACCTCCTACCACACAGTAACTCTCTAAGGAATATTTAACAGCCCCCCCTAGTGTTTCCACCCCTCCCTTTAGATTGTAAGCCTCTGGCAGGGTCCTCCACTCCCTAGTGTAATCTACAGGATCATGTGCTCCTGTCCTATGACAGCCTGTACTTGTATTACTGGGCCTACCTAACCAGCCCATATTGCATGATCATGTATTTTGTACAATTTGTATGTATAACTTTGTTCTATGTGTATAACCCTATGTATGTCATCCTTGTATCATTGTATATATTTATTGTCCAGCGCTGCGTAATATGTTGGCGCTTTATAAATACAATAAATAATAATAATAATAATAATAATTGACTACTTGTTACTTTTGCTATGATAATCACCGCGCAAGGCGGTGATTTATCACTCTGCTCGCGAAAGTCGGCTTTTCATGCAGAAAAAGCCTTTATGAATAAAGATTCTGCTGTGTGGTCGGTAAAGTGTGCCGTTTTCAGCATTCCCGCATGCAGGAATGCTTTATGAATCGAGGCCTTTGTGGCTGGTAAGAGCGAGCTGGGGGGCTGAAATTCTTTTTTTCGTTCCTGCACTAAGCCGGCGGCCCTGATTGTTTAATGAGGAGGCGGCATGGGCCAGTCCACGTATGAGTTGGAGGGGGGAGCACGGAGGGCGGCCTGGGGAGAGGAAGGGAGGGAGAGGTCAGGCTGCCCTCCCCGCAGCTGCGGCTCCCTCCTCCATTACAGCACCCCCCTCCCAATAGTGCTCAGGGCAGCCGCACGGGCCACACAGCCCTAGAAACGGGCCTGGGCGGTGCTCTGGAGGGCGGCGAGGGACACATCCATGCTTATGGGGCTGGAGGTAGCCACAGGTAAGTAAAAAAAAACTTCAGGTAAAAAAAACTTATCTCTGAGTCTCTTTAGTGCGAAAAAAAAATGTTTGTGCATTGCAGTAACATCATTTCAGTTTTCACATAACTTTCAGAATTTTTGTAAATATGGAATTCTGGCTTACAACTTAAAGCTGTGAAATTGTGATGCGACAGTGAGAGTTGCACAGAGTCTGTAGGCCCATCCCTGCTGAGGGAGCTGCCATTGTACATCTGAATGCTCCAAACCTTTCTCTGAAGCTCACTTCCTCTAATGGCTCATACACACGGGGTACGGCTGTCGCCGCAACCACGCGGCACGCGCGTGTTGTGGCGACAGGTCGCCCGTGTGTATGACGCGCGCGCCCCGAACCGTCGCCCATCGGAGCTGTCGCCAGACGATTGACTTGTTCAATCGCCGGCTACAGCAGTCGCCGAAACTGTCGCTAGTCCGCGTGTGTATGCGGACTAGCGACAGGAGACCTAATGCAAGTGAATGGAGCATCCGGCTGGGGAATGCTCCATTCACAGACAGCTTCCGCCGCGTCTCTGCCTTTCTGGCGAGACGTGTAGATAGCTGTCGCCGCCAGGGAGCTGTCGCTCCCTGGTCTCTCGTAGCCATGCAACGGGGGGACAATTGTCCCCCGTGTGTATGTAGCTTAACATTGCAGCCATAAAGTGTTTATAGTAAACTGCTGCCTTTCCAACAGCTATTTAATATAGACAGGTCAGGCGAGTTAGTTCTGCCCATATTGAAGCGAGCTTAGTATTACATAACAGGCAGTAGCTGGACCTTTCTTTATTACATTTGCTGGTCTCCGATGATATGAGCTTCCAAATCACATAAAAAAGCAAACTGATGTGCTGACCACTCATAATATTTATTTTCCATAACTACAGCAAGAAGAAACATTGAATAACACAACAGATCACCAGCTGATTCCTGTATAATCAACTGAGAAAAATCTGCATTGAACGGTGAATATGATAAGCATATGGCCATCTTTAAGGAAGGGTCCTCGGAGGCTTCTTGGCTGTAGGTTGTTGTTTTTAGGAAGTAGTGATGAGCCTCTTGCTGTAGTGTGGCAGCAAAGTCTGAGCACTGCAAGATGTCTAGTTCCCAAACAGGAAACATCAGCTCTGCCAGAATAAGGGGGCGTGTCTTTATTTTATAGAGGGCTCTAATGGTGTTTCCTCTTCCTGGGAGGAGCCAAGTCTCACAGCTGTCCAGGGTACTGTAATAAACCATATATGCTAAATTAATAATGACTTTTTCCTACTGCTGAGCCTTTTTCTCTAAGCCGATCTGTGTGGAGGTCTAATGTTACACACCAGGAGAAAAATTCAGCGAGTCAACTAAGAAAACACTGCTTGCTATAACTGAATTGCTGTTGTTTATCTCCTGCTTATTGCCTGAAGAAATGGGCTGTTCCCGCGAAACGCGTTGCATCTTTGGGGTATTTTCAATAAATGTGTATATCTTTATATTTACAGTCTTTAGTGTCTTCTTTAACGGAGGCGAGTCCACCACTTCCTCCCAGCAATTTTTAAAAAATTTTATGTACTTTTATCCTTCTGGCGCCTCTGTTCACCTACCAAGAAAACACTTGTGTACCCAAAATGTAAGTATGCAGTCATGCGGATGAACATAAGAAGGAGTTACAAACAACACCTCAACATGAAATACAGACTGTGTACAAACCAAGGGACCCTGAGCAGTACTCTAAAATCAAATATTTCACTTACCTGGGGCTTCCCCCAGCCCATGGTAGGCTGCAAGGAATATTATTATTATTATTGTAAAAAAAAAATTTTTATTCAAAATTTTATTTGGGTATTTTTTAATGTGGGAGGTAAACAGCTAATTTTAAATGTTATAACATTTATTCTTTTAATAGAAAGTGGTTGTGGGTGTTTAACTATTTGGCCACAAGATGGCCACAGTCAAAAAGTCCTGGGAGCGATCGATCTCGCTCCCAGGAAGAAGAAAGTAGACCAGGAACTTTTTGAACTCAGAAAAACCGCAGCGTCTGTAGAGACGCTGTCGGCTTTTCTCCAGGAGGCTTCGATCAGTGAAAGGGATTTATAATCCCTTTCATTGATCGCTGGGCTAACAGCCGGCGGCGGGAGCACACACGGGAGCCTCCGCGGGAGCGCGTGCGGCCTGCAGGGGTGCGCACAGCCTAACTGAATGAGAATTTTCATCCAGTTAGGCTTAAGTGGTTAATTACGGTTCCACTAAATTTCTGATCCATAGTATCTATAATACATTTTTGTGTAGTACAGAATATATGGTGACACAATATTTGTTTGGTGTCTTTATGTAAGCCTGGTCAGGGATGCTGAACACGCTGTCTGTAGCTGGTAAGTCCCTACGTGACTCTCAGGCCTGCGTAAAGAAGTCCGCAAGTATAGGAGCGGTAACAGTCGACGTGTATAGATGGGATGGGCAGTGTATCAGTGGCCATGCTAACGAATTAAATAGCTAGGCACGGCACGATTAAATAATTAAAGAGAACCAGAGATGAACGTATTTTAAAAATGAAAGAAAGATGTTATGCATACCTGGGGCTTCCTCCCAGCCCCATAAGCTTGGATCGCTCCCACGCCGCCATCCTCCGCTGCGTCTATCGCCGTTACCGGGTCCCGTCACTTCCACCGGACGCGGCCAGTCTTCCGCATGCCCAGGGGCTCCCTCCGGCTCTGTATGCATGCGCCTGCGCAGTACGGAGGAAGCGCACTGCGCTTGCGTCGACTGGCCGAAATGACGGGACCCAGTACCGGTGGACAGAGGGAACAGCAGGGAAAGGCGGCGTGGGAGCGATCCAGGCTGATGGGGCTAGAGGAAGCCCCAGGTATGTATAAATATTTTTTTATTGTCTCTGGTTCTTTTTAAGTAGCCAAGTGGACCCTGTATACATAAATTAAGTAGCCAAGTTCCCCACAAAACAGAATTCAGTAGCCATGCCCATGTGCCCATATATATCAGTATTAGGTAGCCAGTGCTGGCTGGGAAGGGCTGTGTGCTTTGCTGGGTCATGGGGAGGGCTGGGCGCTGTGCTGTGCACTGCCTGTTTTTCTGGGTGCTGGGCTCTTTCGTGGCAATTTTCTGGGGGCTAGGCTAGGTGCTTTGCTAAGCTGGGCAATTTGCTGGAGGATTTGCAGGGGTGAGGGCTTTGCTGGGTTGGGGGCATCTCTGGGCGCTTTGCAGGACTGGGCGCTTTACTAGGCTGGGCAGCGAAGCAGTGCTTTTCAGCACAGGAAGATTTGGGCACAACCGGCGCCACTATAGACTATAATAGGAATTACATCTATAGCGGCGTTCAGTGAGTAACGCCGGCGCCGTCAGAAGACGGAGCTGAAGTTGCTTTTAAAACACAATAATTCGGCCTCCAATAACTGGAAGCCAAATTATATCATTCCCCACCATCCATGGTAGCCTCTTGGGGGGGGGGGGGGGTTGTATTTAACACGGCCAGGACTTGTGCAGCAGCAGGATCAGCCATATACCGGCTGTATCCTGCGCCCAAGTCTTCCTGCGCCGATTTCAAATGTATGTCTGGGCAGGGCACTTTGCTGGGCTGGGCACTTTGCTAGGCTTTGCTCGGCTGGGCACTTTGCTAGGATTTGCTGGGCTGGGGTTTTTACTAGGCTTTGCTGGGCTGGGGCTTTACTAGGCTGGGGGCTTTGCTTTGCTAGGCTGGGTGCTTTGCTAAGCTGGGGGCTTTGCCAACCTGGGCACTTTGCTAGGCTGGGGGCTTTGCTAGGCTAGGCTGGGGGCTTTGCTTTGCTGGGCTCCTTGCTTTGCTAGGCTGGGGGATTTGCTAGGCTGTAGCCTATAAACTTTGCTTTGCAAGGCTGGGGGCTTTGCTAGGCTGTAGCCTGTAAACTTTGCTTTCCTAGGCTGGGGGCTTTGCTGGGTTTTGGGCTTTGCTTTGCTGGGGGCTTTGCTAAGCTGTGGGCCTTGCTCATGACGGAAGTGACGTTTTCGCCGGCCGCATCCCCAATGCGAGGGCAAACCTATGTTATTGTGCAGCTCTGCGGCAATGTGCGGCAGACCAGAAGTCATTTAAGTCTATGGTGACACGTGTTTGAAAACTACCATCTCAACTTTTACACGTTGTGCATGCGTGGAAGCGTATTTTAGCAATACGATTCCGCTCACGTTATCGCTTCACCAACAGGAAGTTAGCGTCACTTCCTGTTTGGCTGGCTGCCAGACTGGCATTACTGCATACTAACACGGTAATCCCAGAAGGCTGTTTTTGGCCGTGCAGGCCCCCAGGCTGCACTGCACCGCTACTGCCAATCCGCAGTGTGAAACTGGCCTCAAACAGCCAAGAAACAGTGAGAGACAGCTTGCGATAAGGTTTTACTGCAGTAAAGTTCAAAGGGTCATTAGCAACCAAGGGACAGCCCGCTGCAACAAGAATATGAATAGGAATGCAGCTAAGGCTAGACAGATACTGGTGGTAGGAGATTCAATTATTAACAACAATAACAATAATATTTATATAGTGCTTTTCTCCCTGGGGACTCAAAGCACTGTGACCCTGCATTATGCAGTCTCAAAGGCTTGGGAAAAGAGGTGAGTTTTTAGCCTTTTTTTAAAGCTGTCCAGAGAGGGAGCCTCTCGTACTGATTGTGGAAGTGAGTTCCATAGAGTAGGGGCTGCGTAGGAAAAGGCCCGAGCACCAAATGTTAAGTGTATCCTGGGAATAATCAGCTTCATCTTGTTAGCAGAGCGTGCGTGGAGGGGCATAAAGATAGGCACACATATAGGGTAATCTGTCGAAGAAACCGTGAATGCTGTACAGTCTGTTGTCTCCTGGATGCTCGGGTTTGGCATGTAGCGGAACTAATTGACAGATTATTGGGTGGGGCTGGGGAAGACCCGGCTGTCATGGTACACATTGGGGAGATGGAAGGTCTTCAAAAATGATTTTCAGGTACTTGGAGATACAATTAAACCAAGGTGGTGTTTTATGAAATACTGCCAGTGCCACATGCTACATCTGAGAGACAGAGGGAGTTTAGGGAGTTAAATGAGTGGCTGAGAAATTGGTGTAGGAAGGAGGGGTTTGGGTTCCTGGAGAACTGGGCAGACTTTGCAGTCGACTACAGGTTCTACAGCAGGGATGGGCTGCACCTTAATGGGGAGGGTGCAGCTGCATTGGGGGAGAAGATGGCTAGATGGTTGGAGGAGATTTTAAACTAGGATCTGGGGGGATGTGGGAGGGTAAGGTCTCAATATGTAGACAAGATAAGGTAAAAAGACAGTGGGAGACTAACATTACGGGGGGGGGGGGGGGGGGGGGGCAGTGTAAAGAGTAAGGAGGTTGGTAAAACTTCAAGTAGCCCATTTCATGTAACCAAAATTGGAAAATTTGGTGGTAAAAATATAAAATTATAAAATGCATGGTAACCAATGCTAACCAAAGGAGCCTTGCAAATAAAATTGACAAACTAGAGTTCATTCTGATTAACAAAGGAACCTCTGGAGGTGCTCCCATTGTTTGATCAGCCTGATGTAAGTTTTGCTGGTTGAGCTGTTCTCCTATGTGTGATATCTCCTTTGTTGACATTTAGGTGTATTTTCATTGGCTCCTGCGGACATGAATATGTATATATGCAAATTGTTGAGACAGGTTGCAGTTTCCCATCAGGTCCTCTACTTGTGTATTTAAGTAACATAGCATGTGTGATTATGACAGTGTATACTGGAACCATTCTGAGGAAGGATTATATCCGAAACGCTGTGCGTCAATGGTGATCCAGAGCGCACTTTGACTTTTTTCATGTCATTTTAAAGAGCTTCAATAAATACCTACATTTTAGACGGTGCGGATCCTTTCAACTGATACATGTGATCCCTGTGACTCCAGGGGTGATCCCGGCACGTCGCTCAAACCATCGGTGCAGATGTAACTATACCACTTGAGATTAACAAAGGCTTGACATTGTGGGAATAACAGAGACATGGTTGGATGAAAGCCATGACTGGGTAGCGAATTTAGAGGGATACAATGTTTTAGGAAGGATAGAGCAGGGAAAAAAAGGTGAAGGGGGTTATCTCTTTCTTAAAGAGAATCTGTACTTTAATATTCTTACACTAAAAAGCATACCATTCTATTCCTTATTTTCTCCTGTGCCCCTCTGTGCTGTTTCTGCCACTCTCTGCTGCAATCCTGACTTGTAATTAACAGTTTTAGGCAGTGTTTACAAACAAACTAACCAGCTTGTGATAGGCTCACATAAACAGAGTGTGTGAGTCATACAGAGTGTGCAGGGGGCCTGCAGAGGGTGTGTATCGCTTCCATCCAATCACAAGCAGCCCTGCACATTCCACACAATCAAGCCTTAGCCCGACAGACAAGACAGAGGAAAGGAGATACGATTTATTACAGAGACAGTGCAATTAGGAAAGGCTGCAGTAAGCGAGAGCACATTAGAACAGGCATAGGAACTTATAGGATACAAGAAATAAGGATGAAACATGTGTTACAGAGTCTCTTTAAAGTGGATCTGAGATGAACTTTTACTCATTGCATAATTGTGTTCCTTTCCTATTGTTCATAGGGCATTCCTCAAGCCAAATACTTTTTTGTTTTTGTTTTAATACTCTAATTCCCTATAAACTAAATAAGCCACTCCCACAGGTTTTCAGAGAGCCTTGGCATTTTCAGACAGTAGCAAGGGCTTATGGGAGCTCAGTCTGGGCAGGAGGAGGGGGAGGTATTACTAGCCAGAGATTTCAGAGGCAGAGGGGAGGAGGGAGGAGGAGGGGGAGTTAGTTTTCTTTGCTCAAGATACAGATAAGCCTGCCTCTGTGTAATGTTTACAAACAACATGGTCGCCGTCATTGTATCACAGGAAGAAATATTCTTATTCTATTAAAGCTGTTTGCAGCTAGATTTGCTGTGTAAACTATCTAAACTTTAGATAAGATACAAGTTACTTGTTATAGTTAGTTTTTCATTTCGGATCCACTTTAAGAACTCTTTTACAGTTGTCATGATCAATTACATGGATAAAGATTGTGAAGATGTGGAGTCCGTTTGGGTAAATATTCATGGCGGAAATAAGGGTTGCCAATTGCTTATTGGGGTATGCTACAGACCACCACATATTAATGAAGCTGCAGAACTGCGATTACTACAGCAGATTGAAAAAGCTGCAAGTAAAAATGAGGTCATAGATATGGGTGCCTTCCAACTTTCCAGACATTGACTGGGGTATTGAGGCTACCCATTCTGGTAAAAGCAGCAGATTTCTGGCAGCACTACAGGACAATTACTTGACTCAAATGGTAACAGCACAAACTAGGGGGAATGCATTACTGGATTTGATCATTTCAAATAGAGCAGATAATGTATCAAATGTGCAGGTTCAAGAACATTTGGGAAATAGTGATCACAACATGATAACGTTTGATCTGGTGACTGATAGGCCACGGGGCAGCGGGATCACTAAAACTATGAATTTTAGAAAAGCAAAGTTCAATCAAATTAGGCAGGCACTAAGTTTGGTGAACTGGGATAATGTACTACAAGGGGAAGACACTGAAGGGAAATGGCAAGCTTTTAAACTTATACTCAATCAATATTGTAGTATGTATATCCCATATGGAAACAAAATGTCTAGGAATAAAAAAAGGCCTCTATGGATGAATGGAAAGTTAGAGATAAAATGAAGTGGAAAAAGAATGCCTGTAAGATCCTAAAACAGGAGGGGACCGAGGCTGCATTGAGCAATTATAAGGAGTGCAATAAAAGTTGTAAAAAATAAATTAGGCTGGCAAAGATTGAAGCTGAAAATCAAATCGCTATGGATATTGTGATGATTGTCAGATAGTGACGCCTACCTGACAGTCTGACAGAGTCCTGGGTGCCGCAGAATACGTGTGGCACCAAAGGAGTCGAGATTAGTCTAAGGCTAGCCAAGGTCAAACCGGAAATCAGATGTCTGACAGGCCAGTGGGTGAGACAGAAGGATAATCAATAAACAGGCAATAAGTCAGCAACAGAGATCAGATGTGCAGAGGTACCAGATCAGATGTGCAGAGGTACCAGAGGGTCAGACAATAGCGTAAACGGTAAGATGGGCAAAGATTCGGCAACGAGGATCAGATAGGCAAAGGTATAAGGCGTGAGACTAGAAGCAGAGTAGATAAACAGGCGAAAGGTCAAACACAGAGTTATCACAAGGCAATAGTACACAGAATTGCAAAACTAACTAGTGTACAAATCCCTGGGGTCCTGCCAGTTCAAATGTACCACGGATCTGAATACGGGTCTGAGGCTTAACAAAGAACTGTCAACTACAACAGACCCCAGAGCACTGACAGCTCAAGGAATATATAGGCAGCTCTGGGTCTGTAGCCCTGCCTCCTGAACAGGTGATCAATCAGGAGTAAACTAGTGCGGAGATGTGTCAGCTGATTGCTTGATCAGCTGACACGCTTCCTTAGCCTATAAGGCCTCTCACTTGCTGCGCGCGTGTGTTTGAAAGTGCCAGCATTACTAGCCTCCTCGAGAGGCCTGTGCGCAGAGGAAACCCGATCACGCCTGGGGGCTGCGGAAGTAACAGACCTGCACCGCTGAATGAGATTGGCGCCCGTGCTGCTGGAGGCAGCAGAGGTGAGACTGTGGTTCATGACAGATATCAAATCTAACCCAAAGAACTTTGACAAGTACATCAACTCTAAAAAAAAGAAAAGTTGACTGTATTGGACTCCTAAAGGATGAGGGTGGGAACTCAATGGTGGATGACCAAGGTAAGGCAGAGTTATTAAATGCTTTCTTTGCTTCTGTCTTCACAAGGAAACTATCACTGTTGCAAATTACAGATGCAGAAGAGTCTCAATATTCCAACTGTAATATTAAATACTTAACGCAGGAAGAAGTGAAGGCAAGACTAAATAAATTAAAAATAGACAAGGCACCTGGCCCAGATAGCATGCATCCTCGGGTCCTAAGAGAATTAAGTTCAGTTATCAATAAACCCCTTTATTTTATCTTTTGTGACTCTCTTTCAAATGGCAGAGTTCCAGCATATTGGCATACAGCCCACGTTTTCCCATTATTTAAGAAGGGCAAAAAATCAGATCCAGGAAATTATAGACCTGTACGCTTAACATCAGTTGTATGCAAACTATTTGAGGGGTTACTAAGAGATACTATACATGACTTCATAATAGAAAATAATCTTCTTTCTCAGCATCAGCATGGGTTTAGTAAAGACAGGTCTTGTTTGACTAACATGCTCAGCTTTTATGAGGTAGTGAACGCTAATGTGGATATTGGGAATGCTGTAGATGTGATATACTTGGACTTTGCAAAGGCCTTCGACACTGTTCCCCACAAAAGTCTGGTGCAAAAGTTGAGGATGCAAGGACTGGGGAAGAGTCTGTGTTCATGGATAGGGAACTGGCTAATGGACAGAAAACAAAGAGTTGTGGTCAATGGATCATATTCAAAATGGGTGAATGTTAGCAGTAAGATCCACAGGTGTCAGTACTGGGTCCAGTGCTCTTCAATGTATTTAATAATGATCTAGTAGATGCAGTAGAAAGCATTGTTGCTATTTTTGCAGATGATACAACATTGTGCAGAATCATCAACTCTCATGAAGATAGTGTCATATTGCAACAAAATCTGGATAGGATGGCTATATGGGCACATAAATGGCAAATTCAATGTTGAAAATGTAAAGTCATGCATTTTGGTCATACCAATAGTCTAACACCATATAAAATAAACGGGATACAGTTGGGGACATCAAACATGGAGAAGGACTTAGGAGTACTCATCAACAACAAGTTAAATAATCGTATTCAATGCCAAGCCGCTGCAGCTAAAGCTAATACAATTTTGGGATGCATTAAAAGGGAAATAAAAACCCGAGATGCTAGCATAATATTGCCCCGTTTAACTCTCTAGTAAGGCCACATCTGGAATATGGAATTCAGTTCTGGGCACCACATTACAGGAAAGATATTGCAGTTTTAGAGCAGGTGCAGAGACGAGCAACAAAATTGATACGTGGGATGGAAGGTCTCACTTACCAAGAAAGGTTAGATAAACTGGGTTTATTTAGTCTAGAGAAAAGACGCCTTAGAGGGGATCTAACTAACATGTATAAATACATCAGAGGGCAATATAATAGCTTGGCGGATGACCTTTTTGTCCCAAGGACTAGAGGACATGCTCTGCACATGGAGGAAAAAAGTTTTAGCCGTTTATTTAGGAAAGGGTTCTTTACAGTAAGAGTGATTAAGATGTGGAATGCATTGCCACAGGAAGTCGTTATGGCAAACTTTATACCTGCATTTAAAGGGGGCTTGGATGCTTTCCTTTGCGTTGAAAGACATCCATGGCTACAATTACTAGGTGATGCCTAATGATGTTGATCCAGGGATTTTATCTGATTTTATCTGATTGCCATCTGGAGTCGGGAAGGAATTTTTTTCCCTTTTGGGGCTAATTGGACCATGCCTTGTAAGGGTTTTTTCGCCTTCCGCTGGATCAACAGGGATATGTGAGGGAGCTGGCTGGAGTTGTACTTTGTTCTCTCGTTGAACTGGAGGGATGTCTTTTTTCAACCCAAATAACTATGTAACTATTACTTCTGCTTTGTTTTATAGCTTACAATACAAAGTGTGGTTTGTAAACTGCAAATATGACTGATGCAATGTTATAAAAAAAAAAAAAAAAAGCTATACAACTGAACATAAAAATATGAGACTATTTTCTTTGCTACTAATGTTCTATTGTTTATTCGTACTACACATTCAATTCATAAGGTTTTTTTTCACTTCAGGTTTGGTTTAAATGAAGGGGAAGATTGCTGCAGGTCAGTTTTCAAAATAGTAAACAGTTAAATTAAAATGTTCCTAAGACCAAGCAAGTAAAAAGTTGAAACTTAACCCTGGGATTCCTCCAGCCCTCTTCAGGCCGTCGTAAGAATTCAAAAAACGGACACTGCACACAAAGGGCTTTAGCAACAAGCTGTATTAGTGAGCATGTAGAGGCACATACACAACATGTTTCGGGCGGAGCCCTTCCTCAGGCCGTCGGGCTCCCTCGCTGTTTCCCCAGTTCATCCACCAGCCGACCCCGTAACTTGCCTCATTCGCTCTTTGTTGTGCATGTGTGGGCCGGGCGTGCCCCGTCGTGCTTTCGTGGCCGGAAGCATTCTGCACTGAGCATTAGTACTGCAAGGGAACCCATGGCATGTAGGGAGCTTGAGAAAGCCCAGGGTTAGTATCAATTATTTTACTTACCTTGTCTCCCATGGCGGTAATCCGGGCTGAGATAATCGACGGGCTGAGATAAAGGTGCTTAGAGCGGTAAGCCCGAGCTCAGCTCGGACTGGCCAAAACCTCTGCATGCATTGTTTTCCTGGGTCCCGCTGGCCAGCGCTGATCACATGCGGGACACAGAAAAACAATTCGTCAGGCTTCTAAGCCCCCCCCCCCCCCCCCTGGCCGCCGGGATCCACTTTGCCTGCATTCTTTTTCCAGGGATCCCAAAAGCCAACCAAGTCAGCCGAGCGGCAGTGTGCAGCAGTGCGGCAGGACATCGGGCTGCGTGTCATCAATGGGGACGGGCAAAAAAAACTAAAGCGGACCTTAAGTTTTGCACAGGGCATAAGGAAAACAGAGAACTGCCCTGTATGTATATAGAGTTTAGCCGGTCTGATCCCCCATCTGGACCCAGATCTATCTATCTATCTATCTATCTATCTATCTATCTATCTATCTATATATACGGATGTATGTACAGTATGTGTGTATGTGTGTATGTATGTATGTACAGTGGTTTGCAAAAGTATTTGGCCCCCTCGACGGTTTCCACATTTTGTCAGATTACTGCCAAAAACATGAATCAATCTTATTGGAATTCCATGTGAAAGACCAACACAAAGTGGTGTACACGTGAGAAATGGAATGAACATCATAGATGATTCCAAATTTTTTTTACAAATAAATAACTGCAAAGTGGGGTGTGCGTAATTATTTGGCCCCCTTTGATCTGAGTGCAGTCAGTTGCCCATAGACATTGCCTGATGAGTGCTAATGACTAAATAGAGTGCACCTGTGTGTAATCTAATCTCAGTACAAATACAGCTGCTCTGTGAGGGCCTCAGAGGTTGTCTAAAGCCCCGTCTACACAGGGAGATGTGGAGGCGATCCGGCGGCTCGATTAGCCGCCGGATCGCCTCTTCTGCATCCCCACGCGTACCTACCGCGTCCCCGCTCGCCGCGCATGTGCCGGATTCGATTCCACGCTTATCTTCCGCTCGATTCCCTGCCATTGTCCCCTCGTGGGGAACGAGCAGGGAATCGGCGGCTCACAGATCGGACCCGTCGGAACTTATCAATCGAGCAGCATCAGCGGCTCGATTGATAAGGAACATCGCGCCTCATCTACGCATGTAGATGAGGCTTAAGAGAAAATTGGGAGCAATAACACCGTGAAGTCCAAAGAACACACCAGACAGGTCCAAGACAAGATCAAGTTATTGAGAAATTTAAAGCAGGCTTAGGCTACAAAAAGATTTCCAAAGCCTTGAACATCCCACGGAGCACTTTTCAAGTGATCATTCAGAAATGGAAGGAGTATGGCACAACTGTAAACCTACCAAGACAAGGCCGTCCACCTAAACTCACAGGCCGAAAAAGGAGAGCGCTGATCAGAAATTCAGTCAAGAGGCCCATGGTGACTCTGGACAAGCTGCAGAGATCTACAGCTCAGGTGGGGGAATCTGTCCATAGGAGAACTATTAGTCGTGCACTGCACAAAGTTGGCCTTTATGGAAGAGTGGAAAGAAGAAAGCCATTGTTAACAGAAAAGCATAAGAAGTCCCGTTTGCTGTTTGCCACACGCCATGTGGGGGGCACAGCAACCATATGGAAGAAGGTGCTCTGGTCAGATGAGACCAAAATGGAACTTTTTGGCCAAAATGCAAAACGCTATGTGTGGCGGAAAACTAACACTGCACATCACTCTGAACACACCATCCCCACTGTCAAATATGGTGGTGGCAGCATCATGCTCTTGGGGTGCTTCTTTTCAGCAGGGACAGGGAAGCTGGTCAGAGTTGATGGGAAGATGGATGGAGCCAAATACAGGGCAAACTTGGAAGAAAACCTCTTGGAGACTGCAAAAGACTTGAGACTGGGGCGGAGGTTCACCTTCCAGCAGAACAACGACCTTAAAGTGAACCTAAAGTGAACTAAAAAAAATGAGATTAACTCACCTGGCGCTTCCCTCAGCCCCCTGCAGACGATCGGTGCCCTCGCAGCCCCGCTCAGATGCTTCTGCACCCGCCGGCGACGACTTCCGGTTTCGCCGTCACCGGCCGACAGGCATGGGAACGCGAGTGATTGTTCGCGTTCCCAGCCTGTATATTGCCCCCTATGCTGCTATTGCGACCTCCTGGCACGGAGTGACAGAGAGCACAGTAGAACACAGTGTGCACACTAACGGATGGCCTGTCACACTGACACTCAGAGTGAGCAGCACAGCAGAAATGCAGTAGTCACACAGACAGTACTACTCTAACAACTAGCACTGCAGTACTGAATAACTACACAATATACAGTAATCCTCCCTATGCCCTAAACTATACTGTGTAGCTAAGGCAATAGCACAGGCCTGGCCTGTATGCACAACAGCACACACAGACACAGACACCTAACTAGCAGAGCTGCTGCAGGCTGCAGCAGAGACTGTCACAGCTCACAGACAGCAGAGACTGACACACACTAACTACAATCACAATACAACACACTACTAGCTAAACAACAATACAACAGTGTTATAGTACAGGTGTTTGTGTGTAAAAACACTGGGTTTAACACTCAGATAATGCACTTGCTTCAGCCAAACACACTGGAGAATGTAGTGGCAGTCTCAAAGCAAGGACGATTCTCCTCTACATGGCCGCCCCTTATATACAGGAGGGACTGGCCAAGGTTCCCCTCTGTGATTGGTTGCTTGGGCTTAAGCTGGGAGCCCTCTGATTGGCTCAATGACGTCATGGACGTCATCTTCATGGTAACAAGTACCCGGATGCAGATATCCGCCGGATATCCGGCCTAATATCCGCATAGAACTATTCGGATTTGGGCCCAGGTATCCGGGATCCGGATCCGGCCAGATAGCATAAAAACGTTCGGATATCCGGGTTACTCGGATATCCGGAATCCAGATGAGCATCCCTTCTGTTAATGGCAGGGTTCCCAAACTTGACTCAATGGGCCACTGGGTGACTGGGATTAATATTCAGAAAAGTGATTGGAGCCTACAAAAGCCAATCAAAATTCACCCATTGATTTTCAAGGGGAATATGTAATTGCTGCCATTCTTGCAATGTTAATGGCACAAGCCTCAAACCTAGTAGCCAATCAAGTTTGTTTCATTTCAATGCAAATTATTGATGCCAAAGACCGCAAAGCTCACAAACGTGGTCATTGATTAACTCAGTAATTGTGTGTTAGGGTTAGAAAAAGTGGGCGCAGCCAACACTAGCCAAATACAAAACCGGGCCACACCTGGTCATCAGTGGGCGGAGACAAATACAAATTTCACTGGGAAAATGTAAATTTCAGCCATTACACTGTTAATGGTAAGGCTCTCAAACTTTGCACAGTTGATCACTGGGTGTCACGGACGGTTGCGGGGCCGCAGGCGCGTCCTGTAACCGCCCGTGAAGAAAAAGCGATCGCACTCGATTCCCTGCATCGATTGCGCTTCAAATCGATACAATCTGGGTTGAGTGTGTAGGGGGAGCTGAAGTCCTTTTCTTAGCAGAGAGAGCACCATCCTAAAGGCTGGATGGCTCTTTTGATATGCTAATGAGCCTGGGCCCAGAGAGTCCCTGGCTTCAAGCTGTGCGGATGGCCCATCCATCAGGTATAAGGTGACACCTAGCTGATCTCATGTAGATGTTAATTAACCAAGGGGTGATCAGGATGCCTAGGTGCAGCCAGGCAGGCTACAAATCTCCGGGAGGTCTTGACACCTTGCTCACTGGTAAAGATCAAAGGGAAGTCAGCTGTTAGCAGCTAGAACACATCCTGAATAAACCTGAGTCTCATAGCATAATCCATAACTTCCCAGATCTGTCATATTTCTGGGGTTCCTGAGATGGCAGCTTCGCCAAACGTGGGGGAAGTGTAGCATGAGCCCCGGTGCTGGTTCTGAGGAAGTTTCAGAACATTCTGAGGTAAGGACTGCCAGTTAGGCAGTTTGAAAATGCCCTGATGATACCACAGGGGTCCCACCCCTCATGTCTGGTATCAGGGTGCTGGGTAAATCGAGACAGACCTGAAAATGTTAATAAATCTGCCCTGACCTGTACGGTTCTGTGAGATAGAGCCCATATATGGGTAGATATGATTTCTAGCCCCCAGGACAAGGGGAGGGCTCATCTCATCTTCTAAGGGGGTGTATGGCTCCCCGCCCTCACTCCCTCCTACTGAAGCAGGGGCATAAGAATGGCAGAGGACCCAAACTCAGTGTCCTCCACACTGAAACATCTTGAACTCATCAGATGCCAGCTTGAGGATATGCTGGCATCCACCTGGTCTGAACTCTGAACTCAAATTGAAACCCAGAACTCTGTTTTCCCACAAAAAGGACATCTTTCCAGGAACTAAGTATTTTTCTCCCTTCTTTTATTTTTTATACTGGCTATTACTGTCTTAATAATTGTGATTTTAATAATTGTCTGTATATATTAATTATTTATATTGCGTGAATAAACGACTTTCTCCAAGTCATTCACTGTCCGCTACCCTGCTTATCAGCACACACACAGAACTGATCCCGGGTCTCTGAAGATACGCTACTGTTTGTTTGTTGTTGGCTAGACAGAATACCGTGTGTTTAACCGTTTTATTCGCAGGACTAGTCAGTCAGTTAGTGGGCTCCACGGTCCCATGGTAACCGCGGTGGTGGCAGTTTACTCTGAACCAGTGGGTGACGTTGTAATTACCCGTGTCTCACAGGCTCCCTTCTGAGTTGTCTGCGGCTAATTCTTAACGGTTCCTGCGCACTGACTGCGACCAGAGTTCGCACGATCCGTGCGCTGGCACCGTTTAGAAGGCTAAGTGCGGTCAGCCACTAGGGCTCCTGTGACAGTGTTAGGCAGCGGTTGGGACCTGTGTTGTGCTGAAAGTATCTACGATAGCGCTAGCGGTATCGAGAAACGAACTAATTCGTTGGTGTAGCTGGAAGGCAATATATTTTTTATATATACAGAGAGACTGTGTAGCCAGTACCCCTCCCCAAAAGTTTTATTTTATTTGGCATGGAAATGTCCGGGAACTACAAGAAAATGTGCCTGGCGGACCTGCAAAATCTTTGCCAAGAGAGAGGCATTGATGTCGGCCGCAAGACACAACGGGACCTGGTAACGGAATTGTTTCAATGGGATACCCAGCAACTGCGGGAGCCGGGGGTGTCCGCTGAAGTGGATACCAGCCCATCTGACCCAAGTCAAGGGGAACCAGAGACTGAAGATTCTGCGCATACGGAGGTTGAGCATCCTGCGGGCCCTGCTGCAACAGTTACGCAGGAGAATGTCAGTGTGGACCCCAATCCCAGAGTTTCTGAAAGTACTCGCCTGGAACCGGCCAGTACTGGACTGTCCGTTTGTACTGATCCGCTAATGCAGCAGGCATTACAAAAGCTGATGGACACTGACCTGGACAAGTACCTGCAGTACATGCGTGAGGAGCGCCAATCTGCAGAAGCGCGGACAGAGCGCCAAATGCGGGAGGAACGGGAGCGGCAAGCCGCTGCTGCTGCAGCCGCAGAACGCCACGCAGAGAGGGATGCCGCTGAGCGAGAACGGGAGCGCCAATCTGCAGAGGCGCGGGAGAGACGACAGCATGAGCTCAACATGGCAAAGGTTCAACAGGCCAGCCGGAGTTCACCGCCCAGCCTCCCTGCTGAAGGAGCTGCACCACCCGTAAGTGCAAAATTTAAATTTGCTAATATTGAAAAAGACACAGACATTGACTTGTTTTTGCGGTCTTTTGAAAAAGCATGCCGTCAGTATCGTCTGTCCCAAGACCAGTGGGCCAGACATCTGACACCTTTGCTGCGCTACAAAGCGCTTGATGCCTTCGCAGAATTGCCTGCGGAGAAGGATAATGATTATGCTGCTATAAAAGACGCTATCATTACTAAGTACCAGCTGACGCCAGAAGCCTATCGGAAAAAGTTCAGGGCCTGGCAGAAAAAGTCTTCTGATTCGTACCGAGATGTGGCCAGCAGCTTGCTCACCACACTACGGCAGTGGACTCTAGGCCTCACCAAAGGGTCTTATGGCGTCCTGGAGGACTTGATAGTCCTCGAACAATTTCTGAACATTTGCCCTGCTGATGTACGCCAGTTTGTGCTAGAACGCAGGCCGGCTTCAGCCACTGTCGCTGCAGACCTTGCTGAGACTTTTGCAACTACCCGGGTGGCTGATACACGCAGAACTGTCCCATCCAGCTGGAGAGGGGGTCAGCCCAATACCTCGGCAGACCCTCCTGCCCCTGTGAGCCGTCCGCCACAGAGGCCACCCAGCGCAGCTGCTGCACCCAGGCCTGCAGCGCCTGGAGAGGTCACCTGTCACTACTGCCGCCAGCCCGGACACATGAAATTCGACTGTCCGGAGCGGAGACAGACACCACCAGCACCTGGATCATCTGCATCACCTGCACCTCACCCACAGCAGAGGCAACCCGCCAGCGAACCACAGCCTGGATCATCAGATTTTGTCCTGTTTGCACGCGGACAGGAAATCCGCGACCGAACCGACCAGCAGCAACTTGTTAGAGTGAACGGCAAAGTAGTCACCGGATTTCGAGACACCGGAGCTGACATCACGTTAGTTCACTCACATCTTGTGCCAAAGGAGAGCATCAGCTCCAGCCGATCCCTTGCCCTTACTGGAGTAGAGGGCACCCTTTTTCACATAGCCCACGCGACAGTGAAGCTGGATTGGGGAGTGGGAGGAATCCAAGAAAGGGTTGTTGGGGTTATGAAGGATCTCCCAGTCCCTGTGTTGCTGGGGACTGATTTAGGCAAGCTTGTGTCCTACTATGAACCTGCCACGACCGCCTTGTCGCTCACGGAAGGAGACGGACTCTCCACCCACCACTAGGTACTTTATACACTTGGGGGAGCACCAGGGGGAGGTGGGTTGAATGTGCCCAGTTCAAGGGTACCAGGTTCAATAGTGCCTGCTTCAAAGGCACCTGAGTTTGATGTACAGACTGTCTGTTGTGATGATGCTGTAACTGTACCTGAGTTTACTGTACAACCTGTCTGTAATGAAAAAATGTCTATACCTGTCAATGTCATTACTGCATGCAATGATGATTTGAGTAATGTCCGTCTGTGCCATTCTGACAGTGTACCTGTGCTAGCAGTACCGCGCAGCTGCACTGCTCAGAACCCGAGCTCAGAACAGGTGGAGAGGGTTCCGGCCTCCTCCCCCTCCTCTGACCGCAGGGATGAGACCTTTCAGCCGCTGGCCTCGTGTGACATGAGCCAGTTGGCTGAAACTGACAGCGCCGTATTCTCAGCCGCACTACAACGTGACCCAAGCCTGGAGGTGCTCAGGCAGCAAGCCGCTGAGCCCCTCGCAGACGGGGCCGCTTTCAAGGTGTACTGGGAAGGTGGGAGACTGTACAGTGAGTCTGTACAGCCCCCTACAGGTAGATCCCACGCGAATACCAAATGGCTTGTGGTCCCGAGTGCGTTCAGGGGACATGTGCTGAAATCCGCACATGGTAATCCTCTGACAGGGCACTCAGGGGTCCGCAAGACACTTGCCGGTATTCGGAAACAGTTTTATTGGCCCCGGATGAACAGGGATGTAGCAAACTACTGCAGAGCATGTGCCGTCTGTCAGGAGCTGGGAAGATCCAGGGATCCCCGCGGGGTTCCCTTAGGTCCACAGCCACTTAGCAGGGGAACCCTGCGTGGGCTGGCTGTTGACCTAACCAACCCACTGCCCGTTGTCAGCAGTCCCGGCAGACACCACGTCCGACTGCAGTGGCGCAAACGCCCTGTCCAGAATGGTCCATGTCGGGTCAACCCTGAGGGTAGCAGACCGCGCCCGGTCCAGGGGAACCGAGCCACAGGCTCCAATAGGTTTTTCCGCCGCACCGGCAACCCGAGACCCGTCAGCCAGGTTGGCCGACACGCAGCGGGCAGCCGACCCCAGAACGCCAACGGGGAACTAGATCAGATCTCGCAGGTTAGCGGCAACGACACACATCTTGCTGATGAATGTCTATCTGCCTTCTCCCCAGGGGGGGCTGTCACGGACGGTTGCGGGGCCGCAGGCGCGTCCTGTAACCGCCCGTGAAGAAAAAGCGATCGCACTCGATTCCCTGCATCAATTGCGCTTCAAATCGATACAATCTGGGTTGAGTGTGTAGGGGGAGCTGAAGTCCTTTTCTTAGCAGAGAGAGCACCATCCTAAAGGCTGGATGGCTCTTTTGATATGCTAATGAGCCTGGGCCCAGAGAGTCCCTGGCTTCAAGCTGTGCGGATGGCCCATCCATCAGGTATAAGGTGACACCTAGCTGATCTCATGTAGATGTTAATTAACCAAGGGGTGATCAGGATGCCTAGGTGCAGCCAGGCAGGCTACAAATCTCCGGGAGGTCTTGACACCTTGCTCACTGGTAAAGATCAAAGGGAAGTCAGCTGTTAGCAGCTAGAACACATCCTGAATAAACCTGAGTCTCATAGCATAATCCATAACTTCCCAGATCTGTCATATTTCTGGGGTTCCTGAGATGGCAGCTTCGCCAAACGTGGGGGAAGTGTAGCATGAGCCCCGGTGCTGGTTCTGAGGAAGTTTCAGAACATTCTGAGGTAAGGACTGCCAGTTAGGCAGTTTGAAAATGCCCTGATGATACCACAGGGGTCCCACCCCTCATGTCTGGTATCAGGGCGCTGGGTAAATCGAGACAGACCTGAAAATGTTAATAAATCTGCCCTGACCTGTACGGTTCTGTGAGATAGAGCCCATATATGGGTAGATATGATTTCTAGCCCCCAGGACAAGGGGAGGGCTCATCTCATCTTCTAAGGGGGTGTATGGCTCCCCGCCCTCACTCCCTCCTACTGAAGCAGGGGCATAAGAATGGCAGAGGACCCAAACTCAGTGTCCTCCACACTGAAACATCTTGAACTCATCAGATGCCAGCTTGAGGATATGCTGGCATCCACCTGGTCTGAACTCTGAACTCAAATTGAAACCCAGAACTCTGTTTTCCCACAAAAAGGACATCTTTCCAGGAACTAAGTATTTTTCTCCCTTCTTTTATTTTTTATACTGGCTATTACTGTCTTAATAATTGTGATTTTAATAATTGTCTGTATATATTAATTATTTATATTGCGTGAATAAACGACTTTCTCCAAGTCATTCACTGTCCGCTACCCTGCTTATCAGCACACACACAGAACTGATCCCGGGTCTCTGAAGATACGCTACTGTTTGTTTGTTGTTGGCTAGACAGAATACCGTGTGTTTAACCGTTTTATTCGCAGGACTAGTCAGTCAGTTAGTGGGCTCCACGGTCCCATGGTAACCGCGGTGGTGGCAGTTTACTCTGAACCAGTGGGTGACGTTGTAATTACCCGTGTCTCACAGGCTCCCTTCTGAGTTGTCTGCGGCTAATTCTTAACGGTTCCTGCGCACTGACTGCGACCAGAGTTCGCACGATCCGTGCGCTGGCACCGTTTAGAAGGCTAAGTGCGGTCAGCCACTAGGGCTCCTGTGACACTGGGTGACCGGGATTAATATTCATGAAAAATGGGTGGAGGCTACAAAAGCCAATCAAAATTCACCTATTGATTTTCAAGGGGAATATTTAATTGCTGCCATTCTTGCACTGTTAATGGCACAAGCCTCAAACCTGGTGCAGTTGGTCATCGAGTCACTGGGGTTCAAATACAGAAAAGGGGATGGAGCCACAGCCAATCAGATTTGCTTAATTTCAAAGCAAATTATTGATGCCAAAGACCACAAAGTTTACAAACCAGCAGTGTTGCCAACCGTCCGTGAAAGTACGGACAGTCCGTACTAATGACCTTAAATTTACCCTGTCCCTACCTGTCCGTACTTTGGGACATGCGTCCGTCTAAAAAGTAAATACTGCCACGATCTTGTGTGCGCATGTGCGCACCGCGGCTATAGGCAGCCTGGTCCCAACTCCTGAGTGGCAGCTCTTAAAGAGACTCTGTAACAACAAAAACCTCCCCTGGGGGGTACTCACCTCGGGTGGGGGAAGCCTCCGGATCCTAATGACCCACGGGGGTCTCGCTGCAGCCCTCCGAACAGCCGGCGACAGAGCCGACTGTAGCTTCAATATATACCTTTGCTGGCTCCAGCGGGGCGCTGTGGATGCTTTCGGCACGGAAATACCCGATCTCCGTCGGGTCCGCTCTACTGCGCAGGCGCCGGAAACTTGCGCCTGCGCAGTAGAGCAGACCTGACGGAGATCGGGTATTTCCGCGTACTTCGGAGCCGACAGCCGTCAGAGCACCTGTGCAGGAGCCAGGAAGGTAAATATTGACGTCACCGCTGCACGGAGGGCTGCAGCGAGACCCCTGAGGGATGGAGGACGGCGTGGGAAGCCTCATTAGGATCCAGAGGCTTCCCCCACCCGAGGTGAGTACCCCCCAGGGGACATTTTGTCATTACAGTTCCTCTTTAAGAAGCCTAAGGCTTCTATTGCCTCCTTCCGTTCCCTCCTTGCCCATGCCCTCCAATCGATAATCCTGCTTCTCACGCTGGTGCCTCTCTCCAGCCAATGAGAGAGGCAGCCAGCAAGCAAGCCCGCCCCTTACAACCCTGTCCCCCTCCAGGAAGCATCAGCAGCAGCTGTATGGGAGAGCAAAGAAGTAAGCTTTTTCACCATAAAGGGGCAATGTGCTCTCCCGTTTGCGCTTGCTTTCCTCTAGTGCCAGCCTCCTCCCCCCAGTCCCTCTCTCTCCCGTGTCTAATTAGTGCAGCTGCAGGGTTACTATTGTTAGGCAACAATAGGGAGACGGGTTCAGCTGCACCTGAATGGAAGTATCCCCGTCTTCCTGCAACATTGCCTAGAAGAACAAGGAGGAACATCCTTAACTTAGGGCAGCTGCTTATTACAGTGGCAAATTCAGCCAATGACGATTAATTACCACCCTGTTCCCATTTGCCCAGTCCCCATGTCCTCTTCCTTAGAAATTATGTGCGGTGGCTGCAGCTTTACTGTTGCTAGGAAACAGCAGGACTGGCTTCCTGCCATGTGACCAACCACACGGGACTTCCTGGAAGCGTGATGGTGATGCAGCAGACTGATTGCCTTTGCCTGGTGGTTTGCTCTGGATGTGACCCCTACCTGCAGCAAAATCAAGGTATATGGAAGGTGTGTGTGTTTGTAGTGTATGTGTGTACAGTGTGTGTGTGTGTAGTGTATGTGTGTACAGTGTGTGTGTGTAGTGTATGTGTGTACAGTGTGTGTGTGTAGTGTATGTGTGTACAGTGTGTGTGTGTGTGTAGTGTATGTGTGTACAGTGTGTGTGTGTAGTGTATGTGTGTACAGTGTGTGTGTGTAGTGTATGTGTGTACAGTGTGTGTGTGTAGTGTATGTGTGTACAGTGTGTGTGTGTGTGTGTGTGTAGTGTATGTGTGTACAGTGTGTGTGTGTAGTGTATGTGTGTACAGTGTGTGTGTGTAGTGTATGTGTGTACAGTGTGTGTGTGTAGTGTATGTGTGTACAGTGTGTGTGTGTGTAGTGTATGTGTGTACAGTGTGTGTGTGTAGTGTATGTGTGTACAGTGTGTGTGTGTAGTGTATGTGTGTACAGTGTGTGTGTGTGTGTGTAGTGTATGTGTGTACAGTGTGTGTGTGTAGTGTATGTGTGTACAGTGTGTGTGTGTAGTGTATGTGTGTACAGTGTGTGTGTGTAGTGTATGTGTGTACAGTGTGTGTGTGTAGTGTATGTGTGTACAGTGTGTGTGTGTGTAGTGTATGTCGGCCGCAATAGCAGTATAGGGGGCGATATTGTAGCTGGGAACGCGAAGAATCACTCGCGTTCCCAGCCTGTCGGGTCCTGACGGTGAAACCGGAAGTAGCCGCCGGCGGGGACGGGAGGATCAGAGAGACACGGTGAGGGCACCGATCAGCTGCAGGGGGCTGAGGGAAGCCCCAGGTGAGTAAAACTCATTTTTTTATGACTTAAGGAGACTTCACTTTAAGGAGAGATAAATTGTGAGTTAAGGTTAGATAACTCAACATAAAAGCTGTATTAATTAACCCCAGTGTCTATTAAGTAATTTACTTGATGGACAATATAAACAAGTTAAAAAAAAAAATATATAAAGTCAAAGTTCCTGATTCATTTTTAGTTGTAGAAGTTTCAGTAGTGATAGCAGGCAAAGTGCGTTACTGTAGTCTGAGTCAAAAGCTCTGTTGTTGCAATCTGGATTAGCTCAGCCTCACCCCAGGCAAATGATTATACAACTGCTTGTGGGACACTCTCTGACAAACAGAAACTCATTCTATTTCCTTTTTCTGCTGCAGCGATGGCGTCCGCTGATCTGAGCAAGGAGCTGGAGTGTCCCGTCTGTCTGAGTGTTTATACAGATCCTGTAAACCTGAGATGTGGCCACAACTTCTGCCAGGTCTGTATTGATCATGTGCTGGATACACAAGAGGGGTCTGGAGGTTATTCCTGTCCTGAATGTAGAGAGCAGTTTATGGAGCGGCCAGCACTGCAGAGGAACATTGCCCTGAGGAAGATAGCAGAGAGTCTCATGTCTACTCCAGATCAGAAGGAGGCCGGAGTCCGCTGTACTTACTGCATTCACTCTGCTGTACCGGCTGTTATGTCCTGTCTGCATTGTGACGCTTCTCTGTGTGATAATCATCTGAGAGCCCACAGCAAGGCACCAGAACACGTCTTGTGTGACCCCAACACTTCCCTGGAGAACAGGAAATGCTCCGCCCATAAGAAGATCCTGGAGTATTACTGCACTGAGGACGCTGCCTGTATCTGTGTGTCCTGCAGGCTGGATGGGGAACATCGGGGACACCAGGTGGGCATACAGTATAAAATCCCGCCGGTTAAATAATGGCGTCGCTAAAGTGTTTTAAAATGATAAATATAATTTTGACATAAAATGATAATCGTTTTATGTCAAAACGATATTTATCGATTCATGTCAATGCAGCTCCCTAAAGTGCTTTTAAAGCCATAAATTGAGGCGCTGCTAAGTGCTTTAAAGCTATATATATATATATATATAGCTGGTTACTAAGTGACTGGGATTAATATTCAGAAAAGTGAGTAGAGCCTAAGAAAGCCAATCAATATTCACCTGTTCATTTTCAAGGGGAATATTAAAATCTGGTCGGTGAAAAATGGCGCCCAGCACCGTTAGATAAAAATGGCGCCCCATTCACTTACATTATCAAACGATAATTATCGTTTTAAAAGGTCAAAAAATGGCGCCGACCTTTTGAATGAAATTTATCGTTTTAAAACTTTTTTTTTGTCCTGTCTGAACGATATTTATCGGTTTAACCCCTGCTTTGCTGCCGTTTGGAAAATATCTGCCCGCCGGCTTTAAAGAGACTCCGTAACAAAAATTTCATCCGGTTTTCTTCCATCCTACAAGTTCCAAAATCTATTCTAATGTGTTCTGGCTTACTGCAGCACTTTCTGCTATCACAGTCTCTGTAATAAATCAACTTATCTCTCTCCTGTCAGACTTGTCAGCCTGTGTCTGGAAGGCTGCCAAGTTCTTCAGTGTTGTGGTTCTGTGATGCATCTCTCCCCTCCAAGCCCCTCTCTGCACACTGCCTGTGTGTTATTTAGATTACGGCAGCTTCTCTCTGCTCTATTATCTTTTACAAGCTGGATAAATCCTCCTCTGAGCTGGCTGGGCTTTCACATACTGAGGAAGTACATATGGGCAGAGCTGTCTGCACTCTGCAGGAAGAAACAGCCTGACACTTCAGTGGAAGATAGCTGCAGGGGGAAAGAAACACACAAATGATCTCTTGAGATTAAAAAGGAAGGCCGTATACAGCCTGCTTGTGTATGGATGTATTTTCTATGTGTGGACATACTGTACATCAACCTACTTCCTGTTTTGGTGGCCATTTTGTTTGTTTATAAACAAACTTTTTAAAACTGTTTTTAACCATTTTTAATGCGGCGGGGAGCAGCGAAATTGTGACAGAGGGTAATAGGAGATGTCCCCTAACGCACTGGTATGTTTACTTTTGTGCGATTTTAACAATACAGATTCTCTTTAATGTTTAATAGCAAAGCCCCCTTAAACGCTAAAAACACCAAATTTGCAGGGAATGTTAAGAAAAATAATACGAACAAGAGAAATTTTTTATTTTTCAAAAAGACCTTATAGTTTTTGAGAAAATAGATTTTGAATATTCTCCTTCTGACCGTGGGAAAATTAAACGCCCGCCGACTTTAGCGGTTAATAAGCCCCTTTAAATGCCAGAAACGCCAAATGTGTAGAGAAATGTTAACAGTGGGAACAAGAAGATTTTTTTTTTTCAAATAGACCTTATAGTTTTTGAGAAAATCGATTTTAAATCTTCAAAGAGAAAAATTATCTATTTAAATCGCAATGACATTTCTGCGGAAACAATTCCCGCCGACTTTAGCAGTTAATAGCAAAGTCCCCTTACATCCTAGCAACACCAAATTTGCAGGATATGTTAAAAAGATACTGGGAAACAATATTTAAAAAAAAAATTGAATTTTTTTTTTTATTTAAATTTTTGGGTTATGTTCTGAGTGTGGGAAATTTTTTGAAAAAATGACGTGGGGTCCCCCCTCCCGAGCCTCTGTAACCCCTTGTCTCCCATGCAGGCTGGGATAGCCAGATTGCGGAGCCCCGGCCAACTGGGGCTTCGCACCCTGAGCTATACCAGCCCGCATGGTCCATGGTATGGGGGGGCTCAGGGGGGGAGGGGCGGCCAAGCCTTCCCCTCCCCTCCCGGAGCCCTTGTCCAATCCATGCACAAGGGGCTCTTCCCTACCTCCAGTGCCCCAGGAGGAGGTGGGGGTGACGACTCCCTGGGGGGGGGGGGTTCATGGTGGCATCTGGGAGTCCCCTTTAAGAAGGGGACCCCCAGATGCCCACTCCCCTCCCAGGAGAAATGGGTTAAATGAAATAAAAACGCAACCACGAGAAAAAAATCCCACGCCAATTAGGTCCCACGTCTGCGACCTTCTGATACATCTTGATTGAAGATCTCCGCCACCCCGACGCCACACACGCCGCCCCCGCCGCACTGCTCTCTGCTATACTAAGTATACTATACAGACGCATTACCGCTAACTCCCGCTGCCCTCCCTGCCTCCCCCCACCTGTCACCCTCACCCATGCTGGCACCCAATGCACCCATTCCGGCTATCCCAGCCTGCATGGGAGAAAAGGGGTTACAGAGGATCGGGAGGGGGGAACCCATGTCATTTTTTCTAAAAATTTCCCACACTCAGAACATAACCCAAAAATTTCAATTTTTTTTTAAATATTGTTTCCCAGTATCTTTTTAACATATCCTGCAAATTTGGTGTTGCTAGGATTTAAGGGGACTTTGCTATTAACTGCTAAAGTCGGCGGGAATTGTTTCCGCAGAAATGTCATTGCGATTTAAATAGATAAATTTTCTCTTTGAAGATTTAAAATCGATTTTCTCAAAAACTATAAGGTCTTTTTGAAAAAAAAAAAAAATTTCTTGTTCCCACTGGTCTTCTTAACATTTCCCTACACATTTGGTGTTTCTGGCATTTGAAAGGGGCTTTGCTATTAACCGCTAAAGTCAGCGGGCGTTTAATTTTCCCACGGTCAGAAGGAGAATATTCAAAATCGATTTTCTCAAAAACTATAAGGTCTTTTTGAAACAAAATTTTTTTCTCTTGTTCGTAATATTTTTCTTAACATTCCCTGCAAATTTAGTGTTTTTAGCGTTTAAGGGGGCTTTACTATTAAACATTAAAGCCGGCGGGCAGATATTTTCCAAACGGCAGCAAAGCAGGGGTTAAAACGATAAATATCGTTCGGGCAGGACAAAAAAAAAAGTTTTAAAACGATAAATTTCGTTCAAAAGGTCTGCACTATTTTAACCTTTAAAACGATAAATATCATTTTAAACAAATATCGGGCCGAAGGGGGCGCCATTATTTAGCCGGCGCCATTTTTCACTGGACGCATTAAAATTGCTGCAATTCTTGCACTGTTAATGGCACAAGCCTCAAACCTGGTGCAGTTGGTTATTGGGTCACTGGGCTTCAAATTCAGAAAAGGGGGTGGAGCCACAAACAGCTAATCAGATTTGTTTTTAATGATGCCACAGACCTGAAAGCTCACAAACTTGGTCATTGAGTGACTGTGTGTCCAGGTTACAAAGAGCCAAAAACAAATTTCACTAGTAAAATATAAACTGCAGACCTTCTTACACTGTTAATGGCAAGGGTTCTCAAACTTTGCCCAGATGGTCACTGGGTGACTGGGATTCATTTTCAGGGGAGTGGAGCCTATAATAGCCAATCAAAATTCACATGTTGATTTTCAAGGGGAATATTTAAATTGCTGCCATTTTTACACTGTTAATAGCAGATGCCTCAAACCTGCTACAGTTGGTCATTGGGTGACTGGGGTTCAAATGCTGGAGAGGGGCAGAGTCACAAACCGCCAATCTCATTTATTTAATTTCTATGGGAATAAACAAATTATTGATGCCAAAGCTCACAAACTTGGTCATTGAATGTTTGTGTGTTACGGTTAGAAATAGTGGGCGGTGCCAACACCAGCCACATACATACCCGGACAACGCCGAGTCATCAGCTAGTATATATATATATATATATATATATATATATATATATATATATATATATATATATATATATATATATATATATATGTATGTGTGTTAAATGCAGTAAAATTACAGTTACTGTATTAACATGTACTAGCTGACCCGCGTCGTAGCATACGCCGCATCTTCTATTTATCTAATGGAGTACGTGCCTCAACCTTGAAGCAAGAAGAAGAAGTAGGCTTTCCATGAGAAAAATTATGCGTGCTCAAACACCAAGTTTAACCCTAGCAAGCCTGGCTTTGCAAATCTGGCCTAATTGGCTATTCATGAGGCAATACTCATGCAAATATGCATTTGCTTTCGCATGCCAAACTATGCAGGGTCAAAAAACCAATACCGCAAAGCGGTCGCCCTGCAGGAATTAGTTCATGCTACATTATCACTATCCAGGAGCACCACGGGGAGGATTCCCAATTCCCCCATACAACAGGGGTGCCGCAGGGTCCCAGGCTCTCTCACTGCCTGGGAATCACAGCGGCACCCCGGAGGGGGAGGCTTGGTGGCGCAGCCGACCCTCCAAATGTGGCCAGCGCCGGGGAGAGCCGTCCGCACCCACCTCCTAATATTAAAAACAGGCACTTACCTTAACGTCCATTGCGTTCTGCTACATGCACATTAAGGCCTAGTGCACACCAGAGCAGTACGGCAGCGTTTTTCCGATCCACTTGCGGATGTGGAAATGCTTGGGTAATGTATTTCAATGGGCTGGTGCTTACCAGAGCGGGAGGCGTTTTGCAGAAACGCATACTCCCGGGCTGCTGCAGATTTTTGATTGCGGGGGCGTTTCTTCCTCCAATCTTAAGTATAGGAAAACCGCAAACCGCTCTGAAAAACGGCAGTTCAGAGCGGTTTTGCAGGCGTTTTGTTACAGAAGCTGTTCAGTAACAGCTTTACTGTAACAATATATGTAATCTACTACACCAAAAACGCTTCACAAAAATGCAAAATGCTAGCTGAAACGCTACAGAAAAATAAGAAAAAGCGTTTCAAAATCTGCTAGCATTTTGTGGATCTGCTAGCGGTTTTTGGTGTGCACCAGGCCTCACTTGGGGCACTACATGAGAAAGGAGTGAAGCATGGATCACCCCAAGCTTTAGAGCTCAGGGCTGGCTCACATACAACACTCTAGAGAGGGGGGGCAGGCGCAGACAACTCACTCCAGGGCTCACACCACTGGAGCAAGCCATCCACCACTTGCCTCCAAAGGATACAACTGCAAAAAAATGCTTTCCATGAGAAAAATTATGCGTGCTCAAACACCGAGTTTAACCCTAGCAAGTCTGGCTTTGCAAATCTGGCCTAATTGGCTATTCATGAGGCAATGCTCATGCAAATGTGCATTTGCTTTAGCATGCCAAAATATGCAGGGTCAAAAAACCAATACTGCAAAGCGGTCGCCCTGTGGGAATTAGTTCATACTACATTAGCACTATCCAGGAGCGCCACAGGGAGTATTCCCAATGCCCCCATTTTATACAACCGGGGGCACCGCAGGTCCCAGGCTCTCTCACTGCCTGGGAACCACAGCGGCACCCCGGAGGGGGAGGCTGGCTGGCACAGCCGACCTCCCCAAGCGTGGCCAGCACCGGGGAGACCCGTCCGCACCCACCTCCTAATATAAAAAAACAGGCTTTTACCTTAACGTCCATTGATTTTGCTACATGCGCATTAATATTCTCATGGAAAGCATTTTTTGCAGTTGTAGCCTTTGGAGGCAGGTGGTGGATGGCTTGCTCCAGTGGTGTGAGCCCTGGAGTGAGTTGTCTGCGCCTGTCCTCCCCCCCCCCCCCCCCCCCTGGAGTGTTGTATGTGAGCCAGCCCTGAGCTCTAAAGCTCGGGGTGACCCATACTTCACTCCTTTCTCATGTGGTACCCTCAAGTTAATGTGCATGTAGCAGAACGCAATGGACGTTAAGGCAAGTGCCTGTTTTTAATATTGGGAGGTGGGTGCGGACGGCTCTCCCTGGCACTGGCCACGCTTGGGGGGGGGAGGGGGGGTCGCCTGCACCACCCAGCCTCCCCCTCCGGGGTGCCGCTGTTGTTCCCAGGCAGTGAGAGAGCCTGGGACCCCACGGTTGAGGTTGTATAAAAAGGGGGCATTGGGAATCCTCCCCGTGGCGATCCTGGATAGTGCTAATGTAGCATGTAGCAGGGCGACTGCTTTGCGGTATTGTTTTTTTGACCCTGCATAGTTTGGCATGCGAAAGCAAATTTGCATGATCATTGCCTCATAAATAGCCAATTAGGCCAGATTTGCAAAGCCAGACTTGCTAGGGTAAGGCCTCTTTTCCATGGACTGTTCATAGGCAGTGAAATGCCTATCAAACTCTCACAACTGCTCACTGCTGCCTGGTAACTGATTGTTGCTGCCTGGTATCTGCTCACTGCTGCCTGGTAACTGCTTGCTGAGCACACAGCTCAACAGTCCATGGAAAAGAGGCCTTAAACTTGTTTGAGCACGCATACATTATCTCATGCAAAGTACTTCTTCTTGCTTGAAGGTTGAGGCACGCCCTGGGGGCAGGGCACTACTTCTTCTTCTTGTTTGAAGGTTGAGGCACTTACTCTGTTATATATATAGATATAAATGTATTTTTTTCAGCTCATTTTTTTAAATGTAAAAAAAGACCTGGGCTGGGGTTCCCCCTCCCAAGCCTCTGTAACCCCTTGTCCCCATGCAGGCTGGGATAGCCTGGATGTGTAGCCCCAGCCACGTGGGGCTTCGTACCCTGAGCTATACCAGCCCGCATGGTCCATGGTATGGGGGGAGCCAGGCCTCCCCTACCCCCTGGAGCCCTTGTGCTCTTCCCCTCCTCCGGTGCCCCAGAAGGAGGTGGGGATGACGACTCCCTGGCGGGGGGGGGGGGGGGGGGGGCGGGGTACATGGTAGCATCTGGGAGTCCCCTTTAAGAAGGGGAAACAAGATGCCCCCTCCCCATTTCCATAAAGGGTTAACAGAAATAAAAATGCAACAACGAGAAAAGTCCTTTAATATTCTCAATTAACTATAAATACTTACCTGTACCTTACCTTTTAAAAAATGTTCCCATGCCAATATCCTCGGAAAGGTCCCACGCCAATATCCTCTATCTTGTAACCTTGTTCAACTTGATTACAGATCTCCACACACCACCACCACACGTGCCGTTCCCCAGCACACTGCTCTCAGCTATACTATAGCTGAGAGCAAAAGCATCTTTAAATTTCCCTCCGAGGCTTCTTAGGAACCAGTGTGGGGCCATGTAGGGAGATTTAAAAAAGATTTGCTCTCAGCTACATCAGTATAGCTGAGAGCGCTGTCACTACTGACACTGCACCGCCGGCTTCCGCTGTCCTCTCCACCTGCCCGCACCTATCACCCTCACCCATGTTGACACCTAGTGGGTGCACTAGATGCCAGCATGGGTGGGGGTGACAGGTGTGGGGGGCAGGGAGGACAGTGGGAGCTGGCAGTGCAGTGCCCGAAGGGTCAGCGCTCTCAGCAATACTTAGCATAGTGGAGAGCAGCGCGGGGGAGCGGCAGTGTGTGGCGTCGGGTGTGGAGATCTTTAATCAAGGTTGCATGTTCAAGGATATTTACGGACTTTACTCGTTGTTACGTTTTTATTTCTTTTAACCCTTTATGGAAATGGGTAAGGAGTACTATGTAAGGGGGTGGGCACCTGGGGGTCCCCTTCTTTAAAAGAAACTCCCAGATGCTACCATGAAACCCCCCCCAAGGAGTCGTCGCCCCCACCTCATCCTGGGGCACCGGAGGTGGGGAAGAGCCCCTTGTCCATGGATTGGACAAGGACTCCGGAGGGGAGGGGCAACGGAGCCCCCCATACCATGGACCATGTGGGCCACACGGCTATCCCAGCATGCAAGGGGTTACAGAGGCTTGGTAGGGGGAACCCCACGTCATTTTTTTTTTATTTAAACAATGAACAGAAAAAAAAACACATTTATATACATGTATATACCACACACACACACACACACACACACACACACACACACACACACACACACACACACACACACACACACACACACACACACACACACACACACACACACACACACACACACACACACACACACACACACACACACACACACACACACACACACACACATATATAAAATCGTGTGTGTGTGTGTGTGCCGCGATCACTCGAAAACGTCTAGACCAATTTGAACAAAACTTGGTATACAGATCCCTTACTACCTGGGATGATATGTTGCGGGTGTCTCGCATCCCCCCTGCACACCTGGGCGGAGCTACAAGCAGCAAATCAGATTTCACCCATTCGTGTCAATGGATAAAAATGTAAAAGGCTGCTATTCTCACAGTAATCAAGCCCCCACACTTGGCACAGTTGCACAGTTGGTCACTTAGTGACCGAGGTTACAAATCCAGGAAAAGTGGGCGGAGCATAAAACAGCCAATCAAATTTCAGCCATTCATTTTTAACCTCCCTGGCATCCTGATTTCCGCGTCCATGCGGCCGTGGGCGTGTTTTTCGTTAATATTTTTTTTTTATTTATGTAGCTAGCCTGGTGCTAGCTACATGACTTCCCCCATTGGCTTGGCTCCCCCATGTGTTTTTATTTTTTTTCCGGCGATACTTATGCGTCCGTGATCCCGCGATGAATGCGACTTCCTGCCTGGGCTTCTGTCGTCTCCATGGCAACGATCGGACATGACGGCATGACGTCATTGACGTCATGCGGCGTTCAGATCCACCCCATAGCGCAGCCTGGTGGTGATTGGCCAGGCTGCGCTATGCGTCCTGGGGGGAGGGTCCTTTTGCGGCGGGTAGCGGCGGATCTGCGGGTAGCGGCGGCGATTGGATACAACATGTAGCTAGCAAAGTGCTAGCTACATGTTTTTAGAAAAAAAAATTGTAAAAAGAGACCGCTCCTAGCCAGAGCTCGTCCGTAACGCTAGGGAGTTAATGGGAAAATGTAAACTGCAGCCATTCTTAGACTGTTAATCGCAGGATTCTCAAACTTGGCACACTTGGCCACTGGGTGAAGGAGAATAAGATTCAGGAAAATGGGTGGAGCCTACAACAGCCAATCAAAATTCACCTATTGATTTTCAAGGGGAATATTGAAACTGCTGCCATTCTTACACTGTTTATGGCAGAGGCTTCAGACTTGCTACAGTTGGTCATTGGGTGACTGGGGCCCAAATTCACTAAAGGGGTAGGGCCACAAATAGCCAATCAGATTTCCTGCTTCCATTCACACATTTTTTTATGCCAGGAACCTGAAAGGTCACAAACTTGGTCATTGAGTGACTGTGTGTCCAGGTTACAAAAACTGGGTGGAGCCAAAAACAAATTTCACTGGGAAAAAATAAACTTCAGCCATTCTTACACTGTTAATGGCAGGGTTGTCAAACTTTGGACAGTTGGTCACTGGGTGACTGGGATTAATATTCAGGGAAGTGGGTGGAGCCTATAATAGCCTATCAAAATTCACCTGTTGATTTTCAAGGGGAATATTTAAATTGCTGCCATTCCTACACTGTTAATAGCAGATGCCTCAAACCTGGTACGGTTGGTCAGTGGGTGACTGGGGTTCAAATTTAGAAAGGGGCGGAGCCACAAACAGCCAATCAGATTTGTTTAATTTCAATGGGAATATACAAATTATTGATACCAAGGACCCCAAAGCTCAAACTTGATAATTGAGTGAATGTATGTCAAGGTTAGAAAAAGTGGGCAGCGCCAACAACTACATTTTTTACATGGGAAAATATAAACTGCAACCATTCTTACACTGTTAATGGCAGGGTTCCCAAACTTGACACAGTAGGCCACTGAGTGACTATGATTAATATTTAGAAAGTGGGCGGAGCCTACAACAGCTAATCAAAATTCACCTATTGACTAATTTAAGGGGAATATTTACATTGATACCATTCTTACACTGTTAATGGCAGAGGCCTCAAACCTGATAAAGTCAGTCATTGGGTGACTGGGGTCCAAATTCACTAAAGAGGGTGGAGCTACAAACAGCCAGTGAGATTTGGTAGTGGCTGGATAGTGTACTGGTTAAGGGCTCTGCCTTTGACATGGGAGACCAGGGTTTGAATCCTGGCTAGGTCAAGTACCTATTCAGTAAGGAGTTCAAGGCAAGATTCCCTAACACTGCAGGGTGGCCTCTTGAGCGCGTCCTAGTGGCTGCAGCTCTTGAGCGCTTTGAGTCCGACAGGAGAAAAGCGCAATACAAATGTTTAGATTATTATAGATTGATTTCAGCCATTCTGTTATTAGCAGAGTTCTCAAACTTGACACAGTTGGTTAATGGGTGACTGGGATTCATATTCAGGAAAGTGGATGGAGTCTACAACAGCCAATCAAAATTCACCTATTGATTTTAAAGGGGAAAATTTGCATTGCTACCATTCTTACACTCTTAATGGCAAATTCCTCAAATCTGGTACAGTCAGTCACTGGGAGACTGGGGTTTAAATTCTGAAAAGGGGGTGGGCTACAAACAGCCAATCAGATTTGTTTAATATCAATGCAAAAATGCAGCGTATTTAATGCCAAGGACCCCAAAGCTCATAAACTTGGTAATTGAGTGACTGTATGTCAAGGTTAGAAACAGTGGGTGGAGCCAAAAACAACAAACTTTTTACACGGGAAAATATAAACTGCAGTCATTCTTACACTGTTAATGGCAGGGCTCTCAAAGCTGACACAGTTGGGCACTGGGTGAATGTGATTAAGATTCAGAAAAGTTGGTGGAGCCTACAACAGCCAATCAAAATGCACCTATTGATTTTCAAGGGGAATATTGAAACTGCTGCCATTCTTACACCGTTAATGGCAGAGGCCTCAAACCTGCTACAGTCAGTCATTAAGTGAATGGGGTTCAAATTCACTAAAGGGGCGGAGCCACAAACAGCCAATCAGATTTCTTTGCTGGATAAACTGCTTCTATTCACACAATTTTGATGCCAGCAACCCGAAAGCTCACTAACTTGGTTATTGAGTGACTGTGTGTCAAGGTTAAAAACACTGGGTGGAGTCAAAAACAGATTTCCCTGGGAAACAAAACTGCAACCCTTCTTCACTGTTAAGGGCAGGGTTCTCAAACTTTGCACAGTTGGTTACTGGGTGACTGGGATTAATATTCAGAAAGGTGAGTGGACCTAAAAAAGCCAATCAACATATGCCTGTTTATTTTCAAGGGTAATATTAAAATTGCTGCCATTCTTGCACTGTTAAAGGCACAAGCCTCAAACCTGGCACAGTTGGTCATTGGGTCACAGGGGTTCAAATTCATAAAAGGGGCAGAGCCACAAACAGCCAATCAGATTTGTTTTTATTGATGCCAAGGACCTGAAAGCTCACAAACTTGGTCATTGTCCAGGTTACAAAAAGTGGGCAGAGCCAAATACACTGGGAAAATATAAACCTTCTTACCAGGGTTGCTCATCCAGATTCCGGATATCCGGGTAACCCGGATATCCGACCTTTTTTACGCTATCCGGCCGGATCCGCATCTCGGATACCTGGGCCCAAATCCGGATAGCTCTATGCGGATATTTGCCCGCATACCCCGGATATCCGCAGATATCCGGGGAATATCCAGATCCAGGTACTGTTACCATGGAGATGACGTCCATGACGTCATTGAGCCAATCAGAGGGCTCCCAGCAGAAGCCCTAGCAACCAATCACAGAGAGGAAGTCTGGCCAGCCCCCCCCCCCCCTGTATATAAAGCGGCGGACATGATGGATATAGTCGTCCTTGCTTTGAGACTGCCACTGAGAAATATCTCTAGTGTGTTTGGCTGAAGCAAGTGCATTATACTGTGTAAAAACCCAGCGTTTTTGCAGCTTAACACCTGCATTATACCTGTAACAACGGGCTGGGCAGCTGCGGCGAACAGCACCATCACCGCAGCTGCCTCCGTGCCCATGTCCGCTTCTCTGCCCGTTCCTCCGTCGTCTAGCACGCAGAGGACGGGTCTGTCATTTGCTCATAGGGTCACTGTCTCGCGCGGGCGCGCGCAGAGACAGGACCTTTATGCTGGGAGGAGGCGCGTCAGCTGACCGGCTTATCGGCTGACGTCAGAGGAGACTCACGTTGCCGAACCTTGCCTGTCTGATCTCTCTACTCACCAGTGGGCCCTCGCCACTGGTGAGGTGCTCTTTTGAAAGTACCCACCAGCTCCTCTGGTGAGGTTTAGTTAAAACTATTCCGCTACTGTGACTGATAGTACCTTACCAGCTCCTCTGGTAAGGTCTAGCCAAACTATACAGTCACTTTTGCAGATAGTACCTTACCAGCTCCTCTGGTAAGGTCCAGCCAAACTATTCAGTTACTATGACTGATAGTACCTTACCAGCTCCTCTGGTAAGGTCTAGCCAAACTATACAGTCACTTTTGCAGATAGTACCTTACCAGCTCCTCTGGTAAGGTCCAGCCAAACTATTCAGTTACTATGACTGATAGTACCTTACCAGCTCCTCTGGTAAGGTTTAGCCGAACTATACAGTTACTGTTGCGGATAGTACCCACCAGCTCCCCTGGTGAGGTCTCATTAAACTATCAGTTACTCTTGCAGCTACTACCCACCATCTCCTCTGGTGAGGTCTAGCGTTAATTACAGATTGTGCCCACCAGCTCCTCTGGTGAGGCCTAGCCTTGTTGTGGCGGATAGTGCTCACCAGCTCCTCTGGTGAGGCCTAGCCTTGTTGTGGCAGATAGTGCTCGCCAGCTCCTCTGGTGAGATCTATCTATTTATTGTACTGTGCACCAAACACCATACACATTTATATATCTGCAATCTATACTTGCATTATTGGTGATCCTGCAGATCACCACATAATCAGGTATAGAGTCTGTATTATTGGTGATTCTGCAGATCACACAATAATCAGACATCTGAGTTGCTACACCAATCGTGACAATACCACTGTTGTATTGTTGTGTAGATAGCTAGTTGTGTTATGAGTGTAGTTAGTGTGTCAGTCTCTGTGCTTCTGGCTGCAGGCTGCAGCAGCTCTCTAGGTCCTGTGACTGTCTGTGTCTGTGTACTGTTGTGCACTAGAGTTGGGCCGAACCTCCGATTTTAGGTTCGCGAACCGGGTTCGCGAACTTCCGCGGAAGGTTCGGTTCGCGTTAAAGTTCGCGAACCGCAATAGACTTCAATGGGGATGCGAACTTTGAAAAAAAAAAAAAATTATGCTGGCCACAAAAGTGATGGAAAAGATGTTTCAAGGGATCTAACACCTGGAGGGGGGCATGGCGGAGTGGGATACATGCCAAAAGTCCCCGGGAAAAATCTGGATTTGACGCAAAGCAGCGTTTTAAGGGCAGAAATCACATTGAATGCTAAATGACAGGCCTAAAGTGCTTTAAAACATCTTGCATGTGTATACATCAATCAGGTAGTGTAATTAAGGTTCACTACTAAACAGGTATACAGTGACGGGTCCACTGAACAGAACAGGTATGCAGTGGCGGGTTCACTGAACACAACAGGTATGCAGTGGCGGGTTCACTGAACAGGTATACAGTGGCGGGTTCACTGAACAGAACAGGTATACAGTGGCGGGTTCACAGAACAGGTATGCAGTGGCAGGTTCACTGAACACAACAGGTATGCAGTGGCGGGTTCACTAAACAGGTATACAGTGGCGGGTCCACTGAACAGAACAGGTATGCAGTGGCGGGTTCACTGAACACAACAGGTATGCAGTGGCGGGTTCACTAAACAGGTATACAGTGGCGGGTCCACTGAACAGAACAGGTATGCAGTGGTGGGTTCACAGAACAGGTATGCAGTGGTGGGTTCACAGAACAGGTATGCAGTGGCAGGATCACTGAACAGGTATGCAGTGGTGGGTTCACAGAACAGGTATGCAGTGGTGTATGCAGTGGCAGGATCACTGAACAGGTATGCAGTGGTGGGTTCACAGTACAGGTATGCAGTGGTGGGTTCACAGAACAGGTATGCAGTGATGGGTTCACAGAACAGGTATGCAGTGGCAGGATCACTGAACAGGTATGCAGTGGTGGGTTGGTTCACAGAACAGGTATGCAGTGGTGGGTTCACAGAACAGGTATGCAGTGGCAGGATCACTGAACAGGTATGCAGTGGCAGGATCACTGAACAGGTATGCAGTGGCAGGATCACTGAACAGGTATGCAGTGGTGGGTTCACAGAACAGGTATGCAGTGGCAGGATCACTGAACAGGTATGCAGTGGCAGGATCACTGAACAGGTATGCAGTGGTGGGTGGGTTCACAGAACAGGTATGCAGTGGCAGGATCACTGAACAGGTATGCAGTGGTGGGTTCACAACAGGTATGCAGTGGCAGGATCACTGAACAGGTGTGCAGTGGTGGGTTCACAGAACAGGTATGCAGTGGTGTATGCAGTGGTGGGTTCACAGTACAGGTATGCAGTGGTGGGTTCACAGTACAGGTATGCAGTGGTGGGTTCACAGAACAGGTATGCAGTGATGGGTTCACAGAACAGGTATGCAGTGGCAGGATCACTGAACAGGTATGCAGTGGTGGGTGGGTTCACAGAACAGGTATGCAGTGGTGGGTTCACAGAACAGGTATGCAGTGGCAGGATCACTGAACAGGTATGCAGTGGTGGGTGGGTTCACAGAACAGGTATGCAGTGGTGGGTTCACAGAACAGGTATGCAGTGGCAGGATCATTGAACAGGTATGCAGTGGTGGGTTCACAGAACAGGTATGCAGTGGCAGGATCACTGAACAGGTATGCAGTGGTGGGTGGGTTCACAGAACAGGTATGCAGTGGCAGGATCACTGAACAGGTATGCAGTGGTGGGTGGGTTCACAGAACAGGTATGCAGTGGCAGGATCACTGAACAGGTATGCAGTGGTGGGTGGGTTCACAGAACAGGTATGCAGTGGCAGGATCACTGAACAGGTATGCAGTCGGCTCACTGAACAGAACAGGTATGCAGCCAGGAAAAGCTAAGCCTAACTAATCTTTCCCTATGAGAGACAGACAGCAGCTCGCCCTACTCTCTCTAATGCAGGCACACGAGTGGCCGTAATGGCCGCCGCTGCCTGCCTTATATAAGGGGGGTGGGGCTCCAGGGGCTAGTGTAGCCTAATTGGCTACACTGGGCCTGCTGACTGTAATGAAGAGGGTCAAAGTTGACCCTCATAGTGCATTGTGGGGCGAACCAAACTTCCGGAAACGTTCGCCTGCGGGAGGCGAACGCGAACCACCGAAGTTCGCCGGAAACCGTTCGCCGGCGAACCGTTCGGCCCATCTCTATTGTGCACATAGGCCTGCCCAGTGCTATATTATTAGCCTTTAGCTATTAGTACTTAGTACTTATTATTATTATTAGCCTTTTATTATTAGCCTTAATAGGTACAGTATTATAGTTTAGGTAATAGGATTACTGTGCTATTGTGTGTAGTTAGTTAGTACTGCAGTTAGTTGTTAGAGTACTGTGTATCTTACTACAGGTTACTGCAGTGCTGCTGTCTCTGTGCTGAGTGCCAGTGTGTGTGAGTGTGACAGTCTAGACCGTTAGTGTGCACACTGTCTTCTACTCTGCTGTCTGTCAGTGCTGATTAAAGTCCAACACCAATTACCCCGATTGCAATAAAGTACAAGTACCCCACATCCATCAATCATCCACCATCACACAAACTAGTTGTACTATCTTCATGTCTGCTGGAACTGGCACCCGGGGAAAGGGCAAGAAAAGAGGGAACGCTGGCACCGTCACCTCCAGCAGTTCTGCCGCACCAATGTTCATTCCGCCGGTAGCCACTGCCCGTGGATGCACTGGGCGCCCAGCTGATAAGGGGAGTCACGCTGCAGATGCGCAGCAGCGTGTAGCGGCAATTTTTCAGCAGGGTCGGCGCCGCAAATTGGAGGAGAAAGACGCAGAGCCTGTGATGCAGCTAATGGTGGATGAGCAGGGAACCACCAGCTCTACAACAGAGAGCTCCACCCCACCACCACTCCTGTTGGCAGGAGCAGCAGCAGCCGCCCAGCAGCAGTGCATGACTTTGAGGAGGATATTCTGTGCACTTTAAGATATGTGGAGGAGTCACAGATGGTGACGGTGATTGTTGGGGAGGGGTCCTTGCCTGATGTGTCAGCAGAAGAGGAGTTGGGGGGTCCACAACATCCCAGCAGTTGTGTGAGGGGGAGTATGATGATGCTGATAATTATGATGATGAGGTGAAGGACCAAGACTACCAACCACAGGAGGGGGGAAGTTGTTAGCTGTGAGTCAGAGGAGGAGGATGCGTCGGTGGGTCTGTCTAAGAGGATCAGCATTGCTGACATTGGCAGGAGCAGCAGTGGGTGTGTAATGCGTGACCCACAGCCTGTTGCTTCATCTTCTGCCGCTACCACCACCAGCCACACCACTCAACCCCAGGCCCCAACCGCAACCACTGCAGGGAGAAAAGCAGCAGCCCAATCAGGGCGTAAGGGGAAATTTTTATCCCCAATACGGCAGTTCTTTGATCTTCCATCAGTGGACAGCAAGTCCGTCACATGTAAGGTATGCCAGGTGAAGCTGAGCAGAGGTTGCACCCCCGCCAACTATGGCACCTCCAGCTTCATTAACCACCAGGCAAATAAATATTACACTGAACATCAGGAGTTCCTGAGGCTAAAGGAAGCTGGCGCTGATAGTGTTCCAGCCAAAACCACCACCACCGGAACCCCCTTTGCCACTCCTGCCGACACTGAGGCCTGTTCAGGCAGCCAGTCCTCAGTGGTCTCCTCTGCTCCCTCCTCGGCTTCCTGTGCAAGCCAGAAACGCCACCAGACCTGTTTGACCGAGTCCTTTGCGGTCAGGGCTCAGCCCCCCAGCAGCCGTTGGATCCGCCTGCTTAACGGCCTGCTTGCATGAGCCATGACCTCCAAGCTCCTCCCATACTCCTTTGTGCAGGAGGGGAGCCACATGCATGCACTCCTGCAGTGCACAGCGCCGGATTGGCCTGTCCCCAGTCGGCACTATTTTTCCCGAACGGCCATCCCAGCAGTACACCGCTTCACTGTGGGCAACGTGGAATGTGGGCTTGACCATGCAGTGGGGGCGCGGGTCCATGTAACCATGGACTCATGGTCAAGCCGGTTCGGGACAGGCCGCTACCTGTCCTTTACCGCTCATTGGGTCAGTTGGTGGAAGGGGGTGAGGAGGGGACAGCAGCAGCATCAAGCCAGTGGGTGGTGCCACCCCGCAGCAGGGTCAGGGGAAGTGCAGCAGGTTCCTCTGCTCCGGTTCCACCCTCCGGCAAACCCGCCGCCGCCAAACGCCCCCGCCTCAGCAGCAGTGTGAAGGCCCGCCACTGTCAAGCGCTGCTGGAGATGGTCAGCCTGGGGAAGCAAAGCCTGACAGCACGCCACGTCCTGGCTAAACTCCAGGAGCAGGAGTGGCGTTGGCTGACCCCCAGAGGCCTTAGAGTCGGAGAGGTGGTGTCCGACAATGGGGCCAACCTTGTTGCTGCCATCCACCGGGGAGACCTCACCCACATCCCCTGTCTGGCCCATGTCCTGAACCTGGTGGTGCAGAAATTCCTGCGCACCTACCAGGTAATGGAGCCACTTTTGAAAGGTGCGCAGAAAACGGTGGGTTATTTCCACCACTCGGGCGGTGCCTCAGTGGCCCTGGAAGCCGTGCAGCTGGAGCTGAACCTGCCATGGCACCGTCTGATCATCGACGTTCCAACACGGTGGAATTCCACCCTGGCCATGTTGGAACGTCTGGTTGAGCAGAGGCAGGCTGTCAACCATAACTTGGCCAAAGTCACCGCCAATGCCACCGTGTTCGGGACCAGCACCAGCCACCTCCCGGAGATCATACGCAGTGCTGATTGGAGCAAAATGCAGCTGGTGTGCTTTGTCCTGGCACCCTTCCTGGAGGCCACCAACATGGTCAGCCGGGACTGTGCGTCAGTTTGCGAGTGGGTGACCATGGTGTACATGCTGCACAAGGCCCTGGATGCTCTGCTGGAAGTGGGAGAGGCAGCTTTGATCCAGCAGGAGCAGCAGCCATCTGCACAGTCCACCTCTGTGCGGCAGGAGGAGGATGAGGTTGAGGACTTGGAGTTGGAGGAATTGGAGGTCCCTGACCTGGAGGATGAGGAGGCACAGCCGAGTGCTGCTGCAGTGGTGCGGTGGTGGAGAAATCAGGGGGAGGCTCATGAATCAGAGGAGGAGGACAGCACTGGGGGTGATGAAGATCATGTGCCCTCTTCCCCATGGCAGTGCACATGTTGCAGTGCCTGCGCAGGGACCCAAGGGTCAAAGAGATGCATGGTCGGGAGGGCATGTGGATGCTGATGCTGGACCCACGGCTGAAGGGAAAGCTGCAGCAGGAGGAGACCCTGTGCGCCAAATGAGGGAGTTGCAGCGGTCCCTGGTTCGGCGCTTGGAGGAAGCCTTCCCCCAGACTTCCCCTCCCCTACTGTCACAGTCCAGCCAGCGCAGCAGCAGGTGCCTGCGTCCATCAGCAGCAGGCGCCCATCAAACCTGCTGTCTCTCACAAAGGCGCTGTACGCCACGCTGGTACAGCTGCCGAGTGAGGAGGAGCCTGCAGCAGCATTTGGCTCTCAAAGCCAGAACCAGCGCCTGACCCGGATGGTGGCAGACTATATGGGGTCCTACAGTGGCCTTGAGAGCAACACCCCTGTGGACCCCTTGGATTACTGGGTCTAGCTCCTGGATATTTGGAGCGAGCTGGCACAGTACGCCCTGGAAGTCCTTGCTTGCCCCCCTTCCAGTGTGCTGTCCAAAAGGTGCTTCAGTGCAGCCGGTGGCGTGGTGACTGAGAAGCGCTCTCGTCGTCTGTCCACACAGTCTGTGGACAGACTGACGTTTCTCAAAATCAACCAGGCTTGGGTGGTTGGTGAATTCCTGGCCCCTGTTGTTGGCAAGAGGGGGAAATGAAGTGGCTGGAAATCATTATGCCTGCCTTACCACCCTTTACCACCACAACCTCCAGGCTCCGTCTTGAGTCATAAGCCTGGTTCAAATTTTTTTTACAGCCGTGGTACCAACACACTAGGTGCCATAGTAAAAGAAGGATACCCGAAGTGACATGATGAGATAGACATGTGTATGTACAGTGCCTAGCACACAAATAACTAGGCTGTGTTCCTTTCTTTCTTTCTCTGCCTGAAAGTGTTAAATATCAGGTATGTAAGTGGCTGACTCAGTCCTGACTTAGACAGAAAGTGAGCAACTTTGCCCAGATGGTCATTGGCTGACTGGGATTAATATTCAGGGAAGTGGGTGGAGCCTATAATGGCCAATCAAAAGTCACCTGTTTCAAGGGGAATATTTAAATTTCTACCATTTTTAAACTGTTAATAGAAGATGTCTTAAGCTGCTGGGCGTTCTGATTCCTGCGGCCATGCCGATTTTTTTTTTTTTATATCATGTAGCTAGCCTAGCGCTAGCTACATGATTCTCCTCTTGCTGCTCTTTCCCTCCCACCCTTCCGATCGCCGCCGGCGATCATGCCCATAAGGAAATCCCGTTCTGAACGGGATTTCCTTTAGGGCTTCCCCCGTCGCCATGGCGATGAACGGAGTGACGTCGTGACATCACAGGGACTCCCGATCCACCCCAAAGCGCAGCCTGGCCGCGATTGGCCAGGCTGCGCACAGGGTCTGTGGGGTTGGGGGCCCTTTTTCGCGTCGGGTGGCGGCGGATTGGCGGCGATTGGGTAGGACACGCAGCAAGCACTTTTAAAAAAAAATTATTCAAATCGGCCCAGCGGGGCCTGAGCGGTGCCCTCTAGCGTCTCTGGACAAGCTCAGCTTGTCTAGAATGCTAGAGAGGTTAAACCTGCTACAGTTAGTCATTGGGTGACTGGGGTTCAAATGCGTGGAGAGGGGCGGAGTCACAAACAGCCTATGTGATTTGTTTAATTTCTATGGGAATATACAAATTATTGATGCCAAAGCTCACAAACTTGATCACACTTGAGTGTTTGTGTGTTAAGGTTACAAAAAGTGGGCGGAGCCGACACCAGCCAAATACATTCTCGGGCAACGCCGGGTCATCAGCTAGTGTATGTGTGTATATATATATATATATGTGTGTATATATATGTGTGTATATATATATATATATACTAGCTGATTGCCCGCCGTTGCCCAGGTATGTATTTGGCTGGTGTCGGCACCGCCCACTTTTTCTAACCCTTATACACAAACACTCAAGTGTGATCAAGTTTGTGAGCTTTGGCATCAATAATTTGTATATTCCCATAGAAATGAAATAAATCAGATTAACGGTTTGTGACTCCACCCCTCTCCAGCGTTTGGACCCCAGTCACCCAATGACCAACTATAGAAGGTTTGCGGAATCTGCTATTAACAGTGTAATAATAGCAGCAATTTAAATATTCCCCTTGAAAATAAACAGGTGCATTTTGATTGGCTATAATAGGCTCCACCCACTTCCCTGAATATAAATCTCAGTCACCCAGTGACCATCTGGGCAAAGTTTGAGAACCCTGCCATTAACAGTGTAAAAAGGCCTGCAGTTTATATTTTCTCAGTGAAATTTGTTTTTGGCTCTTCCCACTTTTTGTAACCTGGACACACAGTCACTCAATGACCAAGTATGTGAGCTTTCGGGTCCTTGGCATCAATAAAAACAAATCTGATTGGCTGTTTGTGGCTCCGCCCCTTTTCTTAGTTTTAACCCCAGTGACCCAATGACCAACTGAACCAGGCTTGAGGCTTGTGCCATTAACTGCGCAAGAATAGCAGCAATTTTAATATTCCTCTTGAAAATCAACAGGTGAATATTGATTGGCTTTTTAAGGCTCCACCCACTTTTCTGCAAATTAATCCAAGTCATCAAGTAACAAACTGTGCAAAGTTTTCGAACCCTGCCATTAGGAGTGAAGAAGGTGCTGCAGTTTATATTTTCCCGGGGAAATCTGTTTTTGACTCCACCCAGTTTTTGAAATCTTGATCCAATCGATCCCACGGATCGAGCGGGAAATCGCAACGTGTGTACCCAGCATAAGAATGGCTGCAGTTTATATTTTCCCATGTAAAAAGTTAGTTGTTTTTGGATGTTTCTAACCTTGACATACAGTCACTCAATGACCAAGTTTATGAGCTTTGTGGTCTTTGGCATCAATAAGTTGCATTTTCCCATTGAAATTAAACAAAACTGATTGTCTGTTTGTGGCCCGCCCCCTTTACAAAATTTAAACCCCAGTCTGCCAGTGACTGACTGTACCAGATTTGAGGCCTCTGCTATGAAGAGTGTAAGAATGGCAGCAATGTAAATATTCCCCTTGAAAATCAATCAGTGAATTTTGATTGGCTGTTTTAGGCTCCACCCACTTTCTGAAATATTAATCCCAGTCATTCAGTGACCAACTGTGTCAAGTTTGAGAACTCTGCCAATAACAGAATGCCTGAAATCAATCTACCAAATCTGATTAGCTGTTTGTGGCTCCACCCCCTTTAGTGAATTTGGACCCCAGTCACCCAATGACTGACTGTATTAGGTTTGAGGCTTGTGCCATAAACAGTGCAAGAATGTCAGCAATTTTAATATTCAGTTTGAAAATCAATAGGCACATTTTGATAGGCTTTTTTAGGCTCCACCCACTTATCTGAATATGAATCCCAGTCACCAAGTAACCAACTGTGCAAAGTTTGAGAACCCTGCCATTAACAGTGAAGAAGGGCTGCAGTTTACATTTTCCCAGTGAAATTTGTATGTGACTTCACCCACGTTTTGTAACCTTGGCACACAGTCACTCAATGACCAAGTTTGTGAGCTTTCGGGTTCCTGATTTCAAAATTGTGTGAATGGAAGCAGTTTATCCAGCAAAGAAATCTGATTGGCTGTTTGTGGCTCCACCCCTTTAGTGAATTTGTACCCCAGTCACATAATGACCCACTGTAGCAGGTTTGAGGCCTCTGCCATTAACAGTGTAAGAATGGCAGCAACGTAAATATTTACCTTTAACCACTTCAGCCTACAGCTTTGAAAATCTTATGCATCCGAGCAATGTTCACCTCCCATTCATTCGCTAATAACTTTATCGCTACTTATCAAAATTAATTGATCTATATCTCGTTTTTTCCGCCCCTAATTAGGCTTTCTTTAGGTAGTACATTTTGCTAAGAGCCACTTTACTGTAAATACATTTTAACAGGAAGATTAAGATAGAAATGGAAAAAAATCATTATTTCTCAGTTTTTGGCCATTATAGTTTAAAATTAATACATGCTACAGTAATTAAAACCCATGCATTTTATGTGCCCATTTGTCCCGCTTATTACACCATTTAAATTACGTCCCTATCACAATTTATGGCGCCGAT
>NC_090647.1:27046352-27101352 GCF_040937935.1 Hyperolius riggenbachi
ACTCCTCCACACCTTCACTGCTGCCTTCACTGAGCCCCTCCATGCTGTGTTATATGTATGGGCAGGCTCTATAAAAATATCTGGGAGGAATCAGGGAGGTGAGAGATCCGCCCACTGGTGACATCACTGGGAAAGAATTGTGATTGGCTCAGTGCCGGATGAATACTATCTAACCATCCATTCCTGCTGGTGACATGATGGGATTGTAGTGGCAGCAGCTCTGTGTCTCTGGAAGCTTTGTTACCCCCATTATATGAGGCAGGTGAGGAAATGACCTCTGTGACCTGGCCCCTCCCTCCCCTCTAATCCATCCAATCACAGCTGCCATCAGAATGCAGTGTTGTACCTCCAATCTCCCCTAATACAAGGGAAACATTTGTACCCCTCCCCCACTACATGGGAGCATTACTTGTGCCCCCTGGTGGAGGTGCTGCACCCCTAACAAGGCCAGCCAATCACCATACCTCCCAACTTTTTGAGACGATAAACCAGGACACTTAAGCCACACCCTTGACACCCCCCCAACCACACCCCCTGACACACCCCTAGTCAATCATAATATATATATATATATATATATATATATATATATATATATGTATATATGAAAACCTGCAATTATTTATTAGAAATGGTGGGGAGAAGGGTGAGGGTGCCCATGGGTGTGGAGGTGAAAAAAAGGATCGAGGCACCAGCCGGTGGCTGTGGTGTGTGGGATGCGGGTCTGGGATAAGATTGTCCCTCCCTCCCTCCCTCCGAATGTGCCCCCCAGTGTCCCCCTGTATAGAGAGATAAGAGCGCAGCGGAGCGGGCAGTCTTACCATTCCTCCTCGCATACCGGTCATCTTTGGCTCTTCTCCGCTTCCAGCTTCCTGTGACGTCACAGGAAGTAGATGGAAGCAAGAGATGCCCGGTACGAGGAGGAATGGTAAGACTGCCCGCTCCGCTGCGCTCTTATCTCTGCATACAGGGGGACACTGGGGGGCACATTCGGAGGGAGCGAGGGACAATTTTATCCCAGACCCGTATCCCACACACCACAGCCGCCGGCTGGCGCCTCGATCCTTTTTTTCACCTCCGCTGCCTGCCGGGACACAAGGGGGCAGCGGGACCCCTCCCCCAACCCGTGACCGTCCCAACGAAAACGGGACTGTTGGGGCCCCTGAATCACAGCCAGACAAGCTGATATTCAGTCTGGAGGGTGTGGGACCTAGGAGACCTGAGGACCCGGGAAGCAGTGTGCACTGATTTGTAATATAGGTCATAGTGCAATCTATTGCAAATCTGTGTACTGTGTGTGGAGAGATTCGGTAATGATCTGAGAGGGATTGATCTGTTGCCCACATTGACCAGTGTATAGTCAGCTTTAAGGTGCCCGCTAATTATATTATCTTGATTGTACAATAATACCAAATCTATGTAGTAGAAGGGCCAACTGAGTGATTACACTTTGCATGGATATGTTAGGTCGTCATACATATTAAATAGAATATGCAAGATTGTACAATCAAGATTGCATCGTTAGTGGGCACCTTTTTACACTTCCTCTTCAGTGTCACAAAATGTCACCTGTCCAGAGAGAAATATGGAGGATGCCTGTGTGGATTTTGTGAAAAATGCTAGTTCCCTGGCTGTAATGCTGATCCTCTGGCTATAATACATTCTATGTTCCCTGGAACCAGCATGCAGATCTGAGGGTCTGGTTGTCCTCTGATGTTCCTGATCTGAATAAAGTGACTCAGAAAGCTTTCTAGCCAGAGGATCAGCATTACAGCCAGATAAATGGCATTATTATTACAGGCAGTAATAGTAGCCTCCATATATCTGACATGACAGGTGCACTTTCAAGTACACCCTAGAGCAGGGGTCTCAAACTCGCGGCCCTCGATACAATATTTTGTGGCCCTCGCTGGCAAAAGCTTTCTTATAGTTCGCTTCAGTGCTCCCAAGTAATCCGCCGCATCCCCGCCGCTAAATGCCCCAAATCGCCCGGGGGGCAATCCGCCGGCATTTCCTGGAAGGGGCAGAGCTTTCAGCTTCAGCTCTGCCCCTCCTGACGTCAATCGCCGCACGGATCGCTGCCTCTCCCCGCCCCTCTCTATGAAGGAAAAGTGAGAGGGGCGGGCAGAGGCGGCGATGCGCCGCGATTGTGAAATTCCTTATGCGGCCCAGCCTCATCCTGACTTTGCCTCCTGCGGCCCCCAGGTAAATTGAGTTTGAGACCCCTGCTCTAGAGCCTCGCTAGCAGGACTGCAGTGACCTAACATATCATAAACTTATTGCAAAGCTTTCCCTAATCTGCCCTGCAGAGGGGAGTCTTCTGTTCTGTAGCTTGTGAAATAGGGCAGTGTAGTGACTGGTACAGTGTGAGCACTGAGCAGAGTATTTGCATGCTAGAATAATGCAATCACTCCTGGTGATGTAAAAGGGACATCTGAAGTATGAAGCAATACAGTGTGGGACTTGAAGTGGCAGCAGCACTACTTGGATAGTGGCAATCTTATTTATGTCATGTCATGTAAGGTGAAGTCCCCACCCCCATTCTTGGATAATGCCATGGCTTTATTTGTGGAGGCGGGGTTACCTCTTCCTCAGCCCCGCCTCCAGCTCTTTATACACTCATTCATCTCTCCTCTCGCTCTTCCTCTGCTGCTCATCTCTGTCAAGCTCTTCATTGGGTACAAATTAACCAGATGATCCAGTTCAAAGTCTTAACCCCAATCCACAAAGCTCTCCACAATATCTTTCCACTGTACATCTCCCCACTAGTTTCCAGATCCAAACCCAACCGCAATCTCAGATCTGCACATGACCTTCTATTGTCCTCTCTAGAATTACCTCACATTCACATATACGAGACTTCTCACGTGCCTCTAACAAAACGAGAGAAATATGGAGGCCATGGACCTTCTGAAAAATGCCAGTTCCCTGGCAGCAATGCTGGTCCTAAGAGCATGTACCGTGTTTCCCTGAAAATAAGACACTGTCTTATAATAATTTTTGCTCCAAAAGATGTGCTAGGGCTTATTTTCAGAGGATGTCTTATTTTTGGAGGAAACGCTGGTAGTTTTTCTATACAAAATGTATATATTGCATGCCAGGCTGAAACACAAGCAGCATACACAGAGCTTGTGGTTTGCAGATATTGGGCTTGATTCAGAAAAGGGTGCTAAGTGTTAGCATGCCAGTGAAAAGCCACTTTGCATGTGCTAACATTCTTGCACGTGCTAACTAGGGTGCTAAGTAGTTAGCACATGCAAACTACTTAGCACCGTAGTTAGCACATGTAAACTACTTAGCACCGTAGTTAGCACATGTAAACTACTTAGCACCCTAGTTTTTTTTTAAAAAAATCAGTGTTTATTCAACAAAGAAAAGGAACATATGACAGAATATGCAGTGTAGCAGTGCGCCTCCTAACTTTTCCAACAGTCTGTAAAACAGTCTGACAATTATTAAATCCAACAAAGTATATAGCTTCAGCATCAATTATCACTGTGGAAGATGAGAGGTATTAACAATAATATAGTGATCGTCACATAATATATAGAGCTCAGATTGAATTTAAATTTCCAAATATTCTATCTTTTACAAGATCATAATTAGCAAGACCACGGTGCTAAGTAGTAGTTTGCATGTGCTAACTACGGTGCTAATTAGTTTGCATGTGCTAACTATGGTGCAAAGTTTGCATGTGCTAACTACAGTGCTAAGTAGTTTGTATGTGCTAACTACTTAGCACTCTAGTTAGCACGCCCAAAGCCTTTAGGCGTGCTAACTGGGTTAGCACTGTTTACTGAATCGAGCCCATTGGCTCTCACTTACAAGAAACGGATTCTGCTGATCATGTGGGTAAGAGTCTATTTCTTGCTGGCAGTGAACTCTGTCAGGCTCCCCAGAGCTATGACAGGATAAGCTGTGTGTCCTGGGAAGAGGTGAAGTGCTGCTGATGCTTATCACGACAGATCAGGAGGGCTGGCTCCAACAAAAACACAAATTGCCTGACACATAGACAGGACTGTAGAACTCACATTATACTGCTGCTTTTCTGTATCCAGGCTTTGTATTGAGCGTGACTTGCTGGTGTCACGTGGGCTGCTGCCAGGTAGGGCTTACATTCAGGGGATGTCTTATATTTCAAGCATGCTAGGAATTCCTGCTAGGGCTTATTCTCAGGGGATGTCTTACTTTAGGGGAAACACGGTATTATAAGTTATAAGCAAGGTTATAGGTGGAAGAATATCTCAAACATACATATTAAAGGGGAACTGAAGTGAGAGTGATATGGCGGCTGCCTTTTAAACAATACCAGTTGCCTGGCAGCCCTGCTGATCTATTTGGCTACAAAAGTGTCTGAATCACACCAGAAACAAGCATGCAGCTAATCTTGTTAGATCTGACAATAATGTCAGAAACACCTGATCTGCTGCATGCTTGTTCAGGGGCTATGGCTAAAAGTATTAGAGGCAAAGGATCAACAGGACAGCCAGGCAACTGGTATTGCATAAAAGTAAATACATATGGAAGCCTCCACCTCTCTATCACTTCAGTTGCCCTTTAAGAATACTTACACCATTAATTGCCTTGTGGACCTATTTCTCATGAAAGGCGGCTTTTCTCCCAATGTTCATAAAAACGTATTACTATTTTATTTACAATATTGTGAAAATGTAAGGTCTATACATTGTAGGGGTCAGCAGTCACTTCTTCAGGAACATAATATAAGCTTATTTTGAACTATGATAATAATCTGTAGACTTCACAATACAAGTGTTCATATACATATATCTTGCCCAAAACAAATGCACTGTGATTTTTATTATCTTCCTATGCATCTGCCACTTACACAGCAATTGTTAAAATCTGATTGCTGACAGGTTTGCAGCTAATCCATCTCCTCATGGGTGATTCACAATATTTCCTTTATTTTCAAAAGCACCCCTTGAAAAAAAGTAACCCAGTCTGATTGGCAGAATAGTAGCACATGAGTAAACAGGACAGCTGACATCCTGATACAAGTACTTGCCAAGTAGAGCTTTTGTAGAAGATTATACCACCCATGAGGAGATGCACTAGTTTAAATCCTGTCAGTGAGGCAGAAGGGATATGATAAATTTTAAATAGAGCCATGGAAAATATAAATAAATATGCATTTGTCTTTAATGATTCCCAATGTCCTCTCCCCCACAATCCTCGGTGTGATTTATTTGTTCCTTAAAGAGAACCCGAGGTGGGATTTAATTATGTTACTGGGGCACAGAGGCTGGTTGTGCACACTAAGACCAGCTCCATTGTCCCATCGTGTGCCTCCAGGACCCCCCTGCGCGCCGCTATCCCCCCCGCAGTGCTGGTGACACGCAGCGTGTCCCCAGCACAATGTTTACCTATGCGCTGTCTGTCAGCGCCGCTCCCCCGCCTCCTCCGTATCGGCGCTATCCGCCCGCGTCACTTCCCTCCTATCAGTGGGAGGCACACCATGGGGCAACGGAGGCTGGTCTTAGTGTGCACAACCAGCCTCTGTGCCCCAGTAATATAATTAAATCCCACCTCGGGTTCTCTTTAATTGCAGTTAACCTCCTTAGCGTTAACCCCGTGCTGGACGCAGGGTAAGCCGCGGAGGATTTCTCAGGCCCTGCTGGGCCGATTTGCATGATGTTTTTTTAATGATTTTTTTTTTTATACACTGCGGGTTACTTACGATCGCCGCCGCCCTGCGCCAATTCGCTGCTACCCGCCACATCAGAGGGTGCCCCCCCGAGACCCATGCGCTGCCTGGCCAATCAGTGCCAGGCAGCGCTGAGGGGTGGATCAGGACTACCTCTGACGTCACGACGTCGATGACGTAAGTGACGTCATCGCGCCCGTCGCCATGGCGACGGGGGAAGCCCTCATGGAAATCCCGTTCAGAATGGGATTTCCAGATGGGCATATGCGCCGGCGGTGATCAAACTGTACGGGGGGACGCCGCAGGGAGGGGGGAAGCATGTAGCTAGCGCTAGGCTAGCTACATGCTATATAAAAAAAAAAAAAGGTTAAAAAAAACCTCCCACGGCCGCAATCATACTGCCAGGGAGGTTAAAGGACAACTGCAGTGAGAAGAATATGGAAGCTGCCATATTTATTTCCTGTTAAACAATAGCAGTTGCCTGGCAGCCCTACTGATCTATTTGGCTGCATCAGTGCCTGAATTACACCAGAAACAAGCATGCAGCTAATCTTGTCAGATGTGACAATAATGTCAGAAACACCTGATCTGCCGCATGCTTGTTCAGGGGCTATGGCTAAAAGTATTCGAGGCAGAGGATCAGCAGGACAGCCAGGCAACTGGTATTGCTTACTTTCACACCAAGATGTGCTTTAGGGGACGTTATGGTCGCATAACGTGCCCCTAACGCAACATATGGTGGTGTTGAAGTTGGACGTCAGATTGAGCTGCGTTATGCAGCTCTCAAAGCAGCCGCTCCAGGTTAGTGATAGAAAGTCCGGATCTTTTTAAGGATTCTGATCATGTGAATCGGATCATTGAAAAGATCCGGATCTTTGAACCGAATCATTTGAATCATTTTACTAGGGAAGCAGACTGGGGGTGAAATGACTGGCAGGACAGGACTTTCCCTGCACTGTACATTCTGTATGTTCCTGTTTCTTCCAGACAGACATCCACTGTGAACCAAATCTTTCATTGTGATGATCCGGATGATTCGAAAAAGATCCGGATCAAATGAACGATTCGTTCATGATCCGGACAACACTACAGTCCTACCAGGAGTCTCTGAAGTGCAGTGAATATTAGTTAGCCATGTGGCTGGTCGCGGAGGAGGAGGGGAGACCTCCTCCTCCAACATTACTGAGCATGTGCAAACAGTCTATCGCTGCGTAGCCCAGTATAACGTACAGCATGCAGCACTTTGTTTAAACGTGCTGCGTTACAATGTAACGCAACGTGGGCACTGTGAACAGCACAATTGATTTTACAGTGCTGTGAGTTAGGCTGCGTTACTGGCTGCTGTAACGTGGGACTTTAACGTTCCACTGTGAAACCAGCCTAAAAGGAAGAAAAAAAACATGGCAGCCTCCCTACAGTTGTCCTTTAAGCACTTGAGGACTGCAGTGGAAAACCCCCCTAAAGACCAGAGCAATTTTAACTAAATGGGCCACTGCAGCTTTAAAGAGGAACTCCAGTGAAAATAATGTAATAAAAAAAGTGCTTCATTTTTACAATAATTATGTATACACGATTTAGTCAGTGTTTGCTCATTGTAAAATCTTTCCTCTCCCAGATTCACATTCTGACATGTATTACATGGTGACATTGTTACTGTGGGCAGATTATGTAGCTGTTTCTAGCTGGTCTGGCTTTAACAGACAGCTGTAAGCAGCTATTTCCTGTCTGTGAACATTGTTACATTGTGGCAGTTTGCCCAGAGTACCGTACGGTACCAGAGCCTCTTGTGGGAGGGGTTTCAGCACAAAATCAGTCATACAGCGCCCCCTGATGGTCTGTTTGTGAAAATCATTATTTTTCTCATGTAAAAGTGGGTATCAGCTACTGATTGGGATAAAGTTCAATTCTTGGTCGGAGTTTCTCTTTAAGGCATAGCTGCAGGCCCGTACAACTCAGCACACAAGTGACCCCCCCCCCCCCCCCTTTTCTCCCCACCAACAGAGCTCTCTGTTGGTGGGGTCTGATCGCCCCCTAGACATTTGTTTATGTGTTGATCATTGCTTATTTTGTTTGTTTTTTAATAAAAATTAGCTGCTTTTTAAAATATTTATAAATCCCCCCCTCCCTCCCTCCCCCCGCCAGCCAATTAGTGTGATCAGCTGTCATAGGCTTCAGCCTATGACAGCGGATCACTCTCGCAGTAACAGAGGGGACAGCCGTGTCACACGGCTGTCCCTAGTACAGCGCTGCTGCTGATCGCAGCGCTGTACAATGTGTAAAGACAGCGGTTTCGCCGTCTAACAGTCTCCTGAGCGGCAATCGCCACTCGGAGACTGAAGTCGGGGCGGAGCTCCGCCCCCTCAAGCAGGAGATGCTCGCGCAGTCTGCGCGCGATCTCCTGCAAATCCCAGGACTTGACGTCAATTGACATTAGGCGGTCCTGGGGCTGCCGCTGCGACCACGCCCATTGGTGTGGGGCGGTCTTTAAGTAGTTAAATGAAATTCTATTCTGGGGAAAGCATGGTGCCTTCTGAATTGATATAATTAAAAAAAAGGTGTAATAGATTGCGGAGACGACGTCGCAGAGACAGGCGGTATGTATCCGCATATCAGCCGGCAGCGTCTGCCACGCGGCTTCATGATGCTGACATGCCTGGTCCTTCCTTTGCACATAGGTGGAGAGCTACGCGCGCGTCAGGAGAAAGGACCTTTATGCTAGCAGAAGGGGAGTCAGCTGATCGGGTCGGTCAACTGACTCCAGCCGGACTCCGGATTGGCTGAGTGTCTGGGGCAGTGCTGGGCAGCGCTCTGACTATATATAGACTTGCTGGTCAGTTGCAAGTTGTCTGCTGTCGTGAATACTTACGTGTTAGCGCTCAGACCTTAGACTACTTCCCAGGTGTTGAAACCAAGGACTTCACACCTAAGATTAGGATTGTATATTGTATTATTATCTGTGTATGACTCTGGCTATTCCTGACTATCCCTTACTCTTTACGTTATTGTACTTCTGCCTAGCTGATTCAAGTTGCCGACTCTGCCTGATATTGACACTGAATCAGTCTCCTGTCTTTGTACCTCATCTGTCCGGTTGTTGCTTACTCAGCTAGTCTGACCTCTCTATCCTCACCGGTGGGCTGAGCCACTGGTGAGGGACCTGTAGCTTGCACCTGCTCCTCGGGTGAAGTTCTAGTGCAGTACAGTTTGTTACACCTGCACCTCAGGTGTCTGTCCACCGGCTGCAGTACTGTGTTAATCACCTGCTCCTCAGGAGATTAACTCTGATACTTCAGTATAGTATCTGTTCATCTAGTGTGCTTCCGTTATAGTTCAGCCGGGTTCACCTGCTCCTGAAGTGATTCCTGGCTGCAGTATTGTCTGAAAGTCACCCGCTCCTCGGGAGACTTTCATAACAGTTTGTTGCACCAAACACCTACATTCTGATCAGCCCCTTGTGTGTTTGCTATACTTGTATTATTGGTGATTTTGCAGATCATCACATAATCAGGTATAACATCTGCATTATTGGTGATACTGCAAAAATCTGTTCTTGCTGACACCAATCGTTACAAAAGGATAATCAAATAATTTCTACAACTTACAATATATTTCCAATAGACAGCGGGAAGAGAAAAACATTGCAACTTGAATTATTATACATAGAGCCTCCTGTGTTCTGATGATTAATTATTATATAGCCATTCATACAGTTCATAGAAGAGTTTTATTCTCTCTTGCTAGGTGCGAATATATAGGGGTTTATTGCAAGTAAGAGTTGATGTGGAACAAGTATGTTGCTAACCCATTCTTACTTCACAGGCAGAAGAATGTAGTGCTTTATAGAGTGTAATAACCTCTCTTACCTACAGGTGTGTTTAGATCAGCTGTAATAGAGAAGAAGAAAGCTAAGAAGAATGTCATTGATTGTTGATGTATGATATTGTGGATTTATCTTGTTCATTTACTTTTTATTCTTTCCACCTTTTTGGTTTTAATAAATCCAAATTGAACCAATTGTTGATTAGTGTCTGGTGGATTCCTCTTAGGCAACCTCTATGCCCGGCTTCAGCAGCTCCCATAGCTTCCCCGTCTTTCTCCTGAGCTCTCCTCAGAGATGCCTCCACAATCATCTCCATTCCTTCCCCGCGCTGCTGGGCTGAACAGCTGAACGTTAAAAGCTGATCAGGTGAGACATGCTGATCGCCAAGCCCTTATAAAGGCTGTCCTCTCATGTGATTGGCCAGTTTGGGCAGCATGTGCAGAAGACCCTGACTGACGCAACTTAGCCTATGACTGGGGCAGTGTTGCCAACTGCCCGTAAACTTAGGGGCATACCATACATTTTCATGCAAATTTAGCTGCCCCTGAATTCTGTAAGGAACTCAGCAGCGTCCACAAATGGGGGGAGGAGGAGGGAGTGAGGAAAAGGGAGCCCCAGGTTAGGGAAGGAGGGGGGGGCCTTCTCTGCCGCTGTGCCCACTCCTTCCACTTCTCTGCGCTGCCACCCCTCCTGCTTGGGTACGCTAAAGTCCTGGCTACCTATTCTGGGGACATCTATATGCCTGGCTACCTATTCTGGGGACATCTATACACCTGGCTACCTATTCTGGGGACATCTATACACCTGGCTACCTATTCTGGGGACATCTAAATGCCTGGCTACCTATTCTGGGGACATCTATATGCCTGGCTACCTATTCTGGGGACATCTATACAACTGGCTACCTATTCAGGGGACATCTATACACATGGCTACCTAAACTGGGGACACCTATAGATCTGGCTACCTATTCTTTGAACATCTAAATGCCTGGCTACCTATTCTGGGGACATCTATACACCTGGCTACCTAAACTGGGGACACCTATAGATCTGGCTACCTATTCTTTGAACATCTAAATGCCTGGCTACCTATTCTGGGGACATCTAAATGCCTGGCTACCTATTCTGGGGACATCTATATGCCTGGCTACCTATTCTGGGGACATCTATACAACTGGCTACCTATTCAGGGGACATCTATACACATGGATACTTATACTGGAGACACTTATAGACCTAGCTATCTAAACTGGGGAAACCTATAGACCTGGCTACTTATACTGGGGACGCCTATAGACCTGGATACCTATACTGGGGGCACCTTTTTTGGGAGAACTGCTGCCAGATTATCTATTTTTGAGGAACCGCAGCTGCCATATTAAGTGTATTTTTGGGAACCGCTGCCAGATTATGTGTATGTTGGGGAGACCACTGCTGCCAGATTACGTCTATTTTGGGAAACCACTACCATATTATTTGTATTTTGGGAAAAACCTGAGGCAGATTATGTGTATTTTTGGTGAAATGCTGTAAGATTACATGTATTTTGGGGGGAAACACTATGGCAGAGTTTAAACTTCCCCAGCAGACCTTTTACAGCACTGCTAAAGTCATGTATATTCGGCCCCACCCATGACCACGCCCATTTATTTTTGCCAGTTAAAAAAATACCTTTGTTAATTTTTATGTCTTTGTCAGTAAAAAAAATGTGAGAGGTTGGCAACACTGTACCGGGGAGCAGGAAAAAAGGGCACCGGCTGAGGGTGGACCAAAAGGGTGCTGCCATAGATTCTAACACAATTATCATTAATATGGCGAAAAAAGCAGAAAAAAGGGCGCCCCAATAAATATCGTTATCAACATTAGAACATTAAAGTTTTTGAAGTATGTTATCATTTTAGAAGCTTGCAACGTTATAGTTTTTATCATAGTATTTCATTTGTATGTACAGATTTTCTTTTATCAAAGATATTATCGTTTCTATGTGTAAAAGGGTGTTTCTGCAGAGGGAGTGGTTAGGGTTAGGCACCACCAGGGGGAGTGATTAGGAATAGGCACCACCTGGGGGAGTGGTTAGTTGTATGCAACAACAGGGGGGAGTGATTAGGGTTAGGCACCAACAGGGGAGTGGTTTGGGTTAGGCACCACTGGGGGGATTAGGGTTAGGCACCACCGGGGGGGGGGGGGGTTGGGAACTAATGGGGGTGTTAGGGTTAGGAACCACCGGGGGGGGTCTTAGGGTTAGGCGCCACCGGGGGTGGTTAGGGTTAGGCGCCACCAGGGAAGTGGTTAGTTTTAGGCATCACCAGGGGAGGGTTCTGTGTGAGAATAGGGTTGGGTTAAGCTGTATTGCTGAATTACGTAATGATTTTTAACATTAATATCTTTTTGTTCTTATTTCCCATCTGTTCTTACAACAGTATTTATCGTTAACCAAGTTTGACAACAATGTTTATCGTTATCATTTTGTTATCCAGCCGGGCCCTTTTTTCATGCACGCTATTACTGGGGCTGATTGCAGCAGAACAGAGGCACTCGGGAGGATGGTGAGGGACACAGTGGTGCTCATGGGCCTGGAGGACACCCCGGGTAAGTATCAAATCTTTCTTTTTCAATGTCTCTGGTACACTTTAAGGGCATGTACACACTGAAAATCAGCAAAAGCAATTGCAAACACAATGCATTTGCATTTTTTTAATCAAAATTATACTTGCACGTTTTGTGTATGTTTGTGACTGGTTTGTGATTTTGCTGAGACAATCTTTTCCTGGTTTCCAGATTGTTTACCTAAAAAATGCAGTAAAAGCCGTATGCGTTTCGTTTTCCTGCACTTCCCAAATGTGAGCATTTAAAAAGTGATGCAAATGCTGTGATTGCGATTATTCTAAAAATCCACCGCACCACTGTGTACAGCACCCCACGGTTTGCTCTATTTTCATAAAGGCTTTGCAAATGGAAAATCACATGTGATTCTATAATCCCAGTGCAATGCAGCGCAACACAGCCAGTGTGTACGCACTGCAGACCCACTATAGTTTGTAGCTCAAAACGGTGACTCATTTATATCAGTGGTGCTCATCCAATATTCAGGTATCCGAACTACCCAGATAATCGGAACTTTTTCAGCTATCCGAACCCAGATACGGATTCCGGATATCTGTTAAATTCCGAATAGCATTATCTGAGTTAACTCGGATATCTATCTGAAATCTGGATATCCGGTTGGATACTTAGTTCTGATATCCGAGCAGAAGGTTTTCAGGTCAGAATTCAGTTTGGAGGCATAGAGTCCTAGAGAGACTGGAGGGAGAGGGAGAGAAAGAGAGGGAGAGAGAGAGAGAGAGAGAGAGAGAGAGTTTTCTATCTGGATATCTGAATCCGACCGGATATCCCAGATACTGAGTTTGGATATCCGATTCTACTCGGATAACAAAAAGTTTGGATTCGTATATCTGTTTCGGATCCAGAAATCTGGGTATCCAGATCCGAATTTAATTCGGATTTTTAAAAGGGGTATCCGAGCAGCACTGATTTATATATTTCTTACATTACTCTGAAAACAGGAAAAAAAGTGTGGGTTTCAGGAACTTTGACAGCCATAGTCCAAAGGTCTCTGCATACCAGAGCCTCACCCAACACTAATATATGAAATCTACAGCAGCTTTTACTGGATTCTTAGAATTAGAAACTTTCATTTGATTTCTCCTCTCTTCTTTATGTATGAAAAAGTCTCCGCCTCACCCAGTGCAAATATTTGTTTATAACTGCTTATACTGTACTCTGAACCAGGAACTGATATCTTGTTTCCCTCCCCTGCTGCAGCGATGGCGTCCGCTGATCTGAGCCAGGATCTGGAGTGTCCCGTCTGTCTGACCATTTATACCGATCCTGTAATCCTGAGATGTGGTCACAACTTCTGCCGGGTCTGTATTGATCGTGTGCTGGATACACAGGAGGAGTCTGGAGTTTACTCCTGTCCTGAATGTAGAGATGCATATAGGGCTCGGCCTGCCCTGCAGAGGAACATTGCTCTGAGGAAAATAGCAGAGCATTTCCTGTCTACTCAGCCAGATCAGGAGGAGACCGGAGTCCGCTGTACTTACTGCATTCACTCTGCTGTACCGGCTGTTATGTCCTGTCTGCTGTGTGATGCTTCTCTGTGTGATAATCACCTGAGAGTCCACAGCAAGGCACCAGAACACGTCTTATGTGACCCCAACACTTCCCTGGAGAACAGGAAATGCTCCATCCATAAGAAGATACTGGAGTATTACTGCACTGAGGATGCTGCCTGTATCTGTGTGTCCTGCAGGCTGGATTTAGAACATCGAGGACACCAGGTGGAGATGGTGGATGAGGCCTCTGAGAAGAAGAAGAGGAAGCTGAGAAATGATCTGCAGAGACTGATGGCAAAGACAGAGGAGGCTGAGAAAAGAGTCCAGAGTCTGGAGGAACGCAAGAGAAAAGCACAAGAAAAAGCAAATGGTGAATCAAAGAGAGCCACTGCCCTGTTTAGAAACCTCAGGAGACAGCTGGATGATCTGGAGAAGAGAGTCCTGAGTGACATAATGAGACAGACAGAGCAGGTGTCACAATCATATAATGATGTCATTCAGCAGCTGGTAATAAAGAAGGAGGAGCTGTCCAGGAAGATGCGTCACATTGAGGAGCTGTGTAACATGACTGATCCACTGACTGTCTTACAGGAATCAGACACAGGTGACTTGTGTGACACGGAGGACAGAGAGACACATGATAAACAGCTCCATGATGGAGGGGATCTGGATGTGGCCGGCATCTCACACATATTACACACAGGACTGTCTGATATCATGTCTGGGGTAATTGTGCAGAAACATACAGACACACAGGCCTATCCACATTCTAGCACAGAGGACAAAGTTCCCATCACTGCTAAACTATCCAGGCCACGCCCCCAACCCACCCCCACCGCACAACACACACAGCACCAGGCTGGGGGGACAAATATTGGGGCTGCACAGCAAACATCAGGGCAGCCAGTGTATGCAGACATATTACTGGATGTAAACACAGCTAGTAATAAGATACATATATCAGATGATAGGAAAACTGCAACCTGGACATTTAGAAGCCAGAATCACCCAGAAACACCAGAGAGATTTAGGTGGCGTTATCCTCAGGTGTTGAGCAGCCAGAAATTCTCCTCAGGGCGACATTACTGGGAAGTGGATGTTGGGGGATCAGATTTCTGGAGTGTTGGGATGTGTTACCCCAGTATGGACAGGGGAGGAGATCAGTCAGAGATTGGATACAATAAGAAGTCCTGGTGTTTGTGCAGGAAGTATGATCAGTACTCAGTGATACATGACAGGAAAGGAATCCGGTTACCTGATGAGATCCCCAGTGATAGAGTCAGGATATATCTGGATTATGAGGCTGGGCAGATCTCCTTTTATGCCCAGTGTGACCCGATCAGACACCTCCACACCTTCACTGCTGCCTTCACTGAGCCCCTCAATGCTGCATTATGGGTAGGAGGAGGTTCTACAAGGATATCTGGAGGTAACCGGAGAAGGTGATAGATCCACCCACTGGTGACATCACGGAGAGAAATGTGATTGGCTCAGTGCCAGATAAATACTATCTAACCATCCATTCCTGCTGGTGACATGATGGGATTGTAGTGGCAGCAGCTCTGTGTCTCTGGAAGCTTTGTTACCCCCATTATATGAGACAGGTGAGGAAATTACCTCTGTGACCTGGCCCCTCCCTCCCCTCTAATCCATCCAATCACAGCTGCCATCAGAATGCAGTGCTGTACCTCCCATCTCCCCTAATACAAGGGAAACATTTGTACCCCTCCCCCCTACATGTGAGCATCACTTGTGCCCCCTAGTGGAGGTGCTGCACCCATAATACAGCCAGCCAATCACAGCCAGACATCCTGATATTCAGTCTGACATGAGCTGTAGTATTGGGATCATCACATGGAAAGTCCAGTAATCCTGACATACAAGTTAGATTTATATACAGGAGGCACAGCAATAGCTCTTACACCTGTGAAAGTCTCAGCAGTTTCTGTCTGTCTCTGAGGCAGGGAACACACTTAAGCAGAATCGCGTATGTCTTCCCCATAGCACATAGTGGAAACCGTGTGCGATTCTGCTAAGTGTGTTCCTTGCCTGAAGGTGGCCATACACTGGTCAATTTTTTATTGATATCCAGCTGATTCAATCATTTAATTGAATCTGCTAGAAATTGATGCTTTAAATGATTCCCGATTGCTATTTGGCAATAATTGATCAATTTAGCTGTTTGCACTGGATGGGAGATTTCAGTTGACTGGTAGTGGGTAGGGAGTGTACCGCTAATGGTGTTTGATCTCAGCACAAGCACGTGTGTACGTTGTATGCAACAAAGCTTACACTCACCTGTCCACTCTGTGTCATCTCTCCACGACTGGGCACTCCTCCTATCTTTTCTCTATCAGAGTGCCTGTGTGACATCACAAACACTAGAGGTGTGACACTAGAGACCAGCACTAGAGGCTTCTAGTTGATGGTACATTCCATGGTGGCTCTAGTGCTTGACACCTCTAGCATTTGTCATGGGACTCAGCGTACCCAGGAGAGAATGGACAGGGAGGAGCCCATGGCAGTGGAAATAAGGCAAGTGCCTGTAAACAGGTGAGTGTAAGCTCTGCTGCCTACACTTTGCACAGCCCTGGGGGTGGGACCTAGGAGACCTGAGGAGCTGGCAAGCAGTGCAACTGATCTTCAATAGTGTTCATGCTGAATTCTATTGAAAATCTGTGTACGGTGTGTGGAAAGATTCGATAATAATCTAAGAGTGATCTATCTGTTGCCAACATCGACGAGTGTATGGCCCCCTTTAAGGTTCCCACTAATTATGCTCTCTTGATTGTACAATTTTACCAAATCTATGTAGCAGGGGGGTCAACTGAGTTAATATACTTTGCATGGATATGTTAGGTTGTCTTGCATATTAACCTCCTGAGCGCGCAGTCCCGATACTTCCATAGAGAAGACTTGGAGTTGTGCGGGGACGCTGTAGCGATTGCTGGAACAAGGCTGGGTAATGTATGAGCGGCTTGATCGGGGAATCGGTAGATAGCGGGGGGGGGGGGGGGGGGGGTGTCACCTATACTAGCTAGCCTAGTGCTTGCTAATCTTTTCTGATCACATCACTAATAGGTTTCACCTGGGGGACTCCTGAGGCTGTTAAAACCCCTAGAGCAGCATGCCCGACACAGCGCAGCAGGCATACCGCTTCGGAGGTTAAATAGAAGATGCGGGATTGTACAATGAAGTAATGAGTCATGAGTCATGTCTCATTGAGTCATGAAGTAATGAGTCATTCAGTGCAGCCCATGTTGGTGAGCGCTTGCTTTGTTTTCTGCTGTCTGTATTGAATGTAAGTTACACATTTTAGCATAGCAGCTGCCAGGGTAAAGACATTTGCTTTTAACTTAGGTCAGTTTAGTGTTAGGACATCTGCCTTGGAGATTTACCTCAACGTTGGTGCAGATGTCCAGTATATTATATTTTTGCATGCAAAACTATGATGGAAGCTAAATTTCTCCATAGACCAGTATTGCATTGTTTGGATGCGGGCGTACATTTTAGTCCAGGGGGGGCGGTGTGCGCCACAGCGATTAACCATTCAATTGTACAGTATTGAGTCAGGGATGCGCAGCCTTCTACCTATATTCTGTACAATGAAGTAAGATTGCATCAATAGTGGGCATCCTTTTTATACTTCCTCTCCAGTGATGTCACAAAACGTCACCTGTCAGTAGAGAAATATGGAGGATGGCATGTTGGATTTTCTCAAAAATGCCAGTTCCGTGGCTGTAATGCTGGTCCTCTGCCTGCAATACATTCTGAGTATTTTACCTGGAATCAGTATGCAGATCAGGGAGTTTGGTTTTCCTCTGATATATATATATACAGATCGATGCGCTCAAACCCCCTCTCAGACTAAAACCTATGCAATGTGGGTGCACCCCCTGCTATTATTATTCCAGTTCAATACATGTGTTCTGTCCAAGCGACACTATCATGCTGCTTCCTCTGTGACTATCAGTACTGGACACCTTCCCCACACCCAGAAGAATATTAGCAAGTCACCCCGACTATATACGACCAATTCCAATCTAAAAACGAATTTCCTTTCAGCAAAAGTTCAATCCACGTCTCTCATGACCACTGTATAACTTAGTTTAGACATCAAATCTTCATCCGCATTATACCTCAAATAAAAAGCGTCTCATAAAACTTGAATATATATAAAAACCGACTGCACTCACATGCTATGTTGCTTTAAAACAAGTACAGAGATTTATTAGGGGCTTTCCTCCGTCTTGGTGGCCATGGCTGGTTTTGCAGGTTCCGCTTCTAGCATCCTGTCTAACTGGTGGGGCTGCCACACACACAGCTCCCCCCACGCCACCGTCTTGTTAGTATCCAATACACACGTGCTCTGCCACATCCGGGATCCGCTCTACTAGTTTCGTCATACAATGACTCATCAGGAGTCTCTGATGAGTCATTGTATGACGACACTTGCAGGGCGGAAACTAGTAGGAGCCCCTGATGAGTCATTATATGACGAAACTTGCAGGGTGGAAACTAGTAGGGGCTCCTGATGAGTCATTGTATGACGACACTTGCAGGGCGGAAACTAGTAGGAGCCCCTGATGAGTCATTATATGACGAAACTTGCAGGGCGGAAACTAGTAGGGGCTCCTGATGAGTCATTGTATGACGAAACTTGCAGGGTGGAAACTAGTAGGGGCCCCTGATGAGTCATTGTAGGACAAAACTAGTAGGGTGGATCCCGGATGTGGCAGAGCACGTGTGCATTGGATACTAGCAAGAGGGTGGCGTGGGGGGGAGCTGTGTGTGTGGCAGCCCCACCAGTTTGACAGGAAGCTAGAAAAATAACCTACAAAACAAGCCATGGAGACCAAGACCGGGGAGAGACCCTTACAAATCTCTGTACTTGTTTTAAAGCAACATAACATGTGAGTACAATTGCTTTTTTATATATATATTAAAGTTTTATCAGTGTTACGCTATGAGAGGCTTTTTATTTGAGGTATAATAGGGAAGAAAATTTGATGTCTAAGCTAAGTTATATACCGTGGTCATGAGAGACGTGGATTAAACATCTGCTAAAAGGAAAATAGTTTTTGGATTGGAACTGATTATTTGTAGTCAGGGGTGACTTGCTAATATCCCCAAGGCGTTTTAAAGGGAACCTAAACTGAGAGGGATATGGATGTTTCCTTTTAAACAATACCAGTTGCTTGGCAGTCCTGCTGATCTCTTTGGCTGCAGTAGTGGCTGAATCACACACCTGAAACAAGCATGCAGCTAATCCAGTCTGACTTCAGTCAGAGCACCTGATCTGCATGCTTGTTCAGGGGCTGTGGCTAAAAGTATTGGAGACACAGGATCAGCAGGAGAGTCAGGCAAAAATCCATATCCTTCTCAGTTTAGGTTCCCTTTAGGACCCTGGTGGTCTCATCATTTGGTGAGTGACAGTCTTCTGGGTGTGGGGAACGTGTCCAGTATTGATAGTCACGGAGGATGCAACGTGAGGGTGACGCTAGAACTGAGAATACGTGAATTGTCCTCTGATGTTCCTGATCTGAATAAAGTGACTCACAGTGCTTTATAGCCAGAGGATCAGCATTACAGCCAGATAAATGGCATGATTATTACAGGCAGTAATAGTAGCCCCCATATATCTGACATGACAGGTACACTTTGATGTACACTGCAGAGTCTCAATATCAGGACTGCAATGACCTAAAATATCACAATCTTATTGAAAAGCTTTTCCTACTCTGCCCTGCAGAGGGGAGTCTGCTGTTCTGTAGCGTGTGAAATAGTGTAGTGACTTGTAGAGTGTGAGCACTGAGCAGAGGGTTTGCATGCTAGAATAATGCAATCACTCCTGGTGATGTAAAAGAGACACCTGAAGTATGGTGCGATATAGTGTGGGAGCTACAGTGTAACTTAAAGTGAACCAGAGATGAAGCACCCTCATGTATTTACCATATATATCAGTGGGAGCATTAGAGAAAACACCTACCCTGCTCTCTGTTTCATTCTTCACTGCTCAGCCTGCTTGTTATCAGCCCTGATCAAATCCCCCACTGAGCATTCAGTCTGGCTTTGCACAGGAATCATTATAGCTGAGTCATTATAGCAGAGCCAGAAGGGGGCAGGCTTGGGCTTGAAAAGGCATCAGAGAAGACAGACTCAGCTATTCCTGAGAAAAGCCAGACTGAATTCTCAGTCGGGGATTTTATCAGGACTGATTAGAAGCAGGCTGAGCAGTGAAGAATGAAACAGAGAGCAGAGTAGGTGTTTTCTATAATGTTCCCACTGATCTATATGGTAAAATACATGAGGGTGCTTCGTCTCTGGTTCACTTTAAGGTCAAAAGGATGGAGGGGAGTCCACTGGGTTATATACTCGCCTGTCCTGACAGGTGATCGCTCCTGATGGGGGTGTAGCACCCATGGTTTGTTTGCTATAAATATATCTATAGGGGTTTTCCATTGTGTTGCCATTTTATATTGTAGTACTGTTATTCACCACAAGATGGAGCGTTTTTTTTACTCAGTACATATCTACAACATGAGGGAAGTTTCTGGAAAGGGAGAGACAGAACAGGGAGGAAGGAAAAAGAGGTTCTGAGCCTGATATAGAGTGCTGAGAAAAGCCCCTTTGGAACTGAGTGCTTCCCCCACTTTTCTGGAGTGTCCTGGACTCTTTCATTGGAGCCTTTTGCAGAGGACATCAGGAGAATCCTGCACTGCTTCAGACCCTGCTGCTACTGGACTGTGAGGGGGACATTTTCATCTCATCAACCGGACAAATTGCTGTTTGGGAGCTGGTCTGTACATCCTGCTGTTTACAGAATTGCCTCAGCACAGCGGTAAGGGCCTGTGGCCACCTCTACATGTTAATGCAGTACTGGGTCATTAGATGGAGAGACTGCCACTCTCTAGGAACTGAAACTGTTTAGGACTTAGGCTCAACAGTACTGCTCATCAGACTCTGGGAGTTATTGTTCCACCATCTAAGTGAGGAGTTTCTTCATAACACAGTGCATATAAATTTCTTGGTTTCAAACGAGCTCCAACAGGGCCCCAACGTTAAGACTTAATAGCAACTGGCCAGTGAACAGGGTAGATTAATAGTCATTTTTATAGATTGCTAATAAGCCTGTTTAGATCACATTATTATTATAACTAATTTGCTTACTGCAGTTGTCATTGCTTTCATATTGCATTGAATTGTTGCAAATATTGCATTCCCTCATTGAATATTGAAATGTGATATCTTTCACTGTTTATATACTGTACTGTGAGACCTGTTATATTATTTTTCTTGCTGAGACTAGGGACCTCAGTTCAGAATAAATCTTATTGTTTCTGCTACCTTGGCGTGTGGGGTGTTCACAATTCTCTGGGCTGAAGAATATTGCAGGAAGAAGGTAGGAGAACCCAAATCATATTCAGCAGCCCTGCAAGGGTTTGTTACAGGGGTCATGTTGATTTCCTTTTAAACTGACCATTGAGGCTCTGGTTACACCCACCTGAGTGGCTTTGACCCGCCCCCGGGGCTCAGCAGCCGCAGGCCGATTGGTGGTTGCAGAGCTGGAGGTGGGCCATAGCTACTCAGGCGATGGTTTCTAAAGAGCTTCAGTAGTCTTCGGAAACATGGCCGTTGCTGTACTGCAAAGGAGGGAAGGGGCAGAGCATCTCTTGAGTCCCGAAGACGCCAGGATAGGAAAGTATTTAACCCTGCAACCCTCACCTTCCGTCCTTGTTCAGACAGGCTCTGTCATTTTTAACATTAAATATTGTTTAAGGGACAACTGAATTGAGAAGAATATGGAGGCTGCCATATTTATTTCCTGTTAAACAATACCAGTTGCCTGGCAGCCCTGCTGATCTATTTGGCTGCAGTAGTATCTGAATAACACGAGAAACAAGTATGCAGCTAATCTTTAGAGATCTGACAATAATGTCAGGAACACCTGATCTGCTGCATGCTTGTTCAGGGTCTATGGCTAAAAGTATTAGAGGCAGAGGATCAGCAGGACTGTCAGGCAACTGGTATTGCTTGAAATAAAGTAAATATGTCAGCCTCCCCCGATCGCGGCTCGCACACGTAATGTAAACACGTGGGGAAGAAATCCCCGCTGTTTACATCATACGACGCTGCTGCGCAGCAGCGCCGTAAGGCAGATTGGCGATCCCCGGCCTCTGATTGGCCGGGGATCGCCGGCATATGATAGGCTGAAGCCTATCCTACAATGCGCAGGACGGAGAGGTAGGGAGGGAGCGCATAAAACGCTGCGGAGGGGGGCTTTGAAGAGCCCACCCCCCGGCAAAACGCAGGTAGCCGGCGGTGATCAGACCCCCCCAGCAGGACATCCCCATAGTGGGGAAAAAAAGGGGGGGAAGTCTGATCGCCCTGGCTAAATCCTGATCGGTGCTGCGGGCTGTAGAGCCCACGCAGCACCGATCATTAGAAATTGCCGTGGTCCTTAAGTGGTTAACGTTCGTGGCAGGGACACTATCACTATATGCTATAATGCACTTGGATAGAGGAATCCTATTTACTCACTCGCTCACCCACTCTGTCATATAAGCCCCCGTTCTGCAATAATGCCAAGGCGTTTTTTTTGTTGTTGTTTTTTTTCTTTTTTTTGTGTTAGTTGTCCTTTAACTGATTCAACAACTGGTTTAAAAAAAAATGTTGTTAAAGAAGTAGTTCAGCCTCCCATTTTAAAAGGCTTATAGTTGCATTTATTAATGATAACCAATGTTTTGTGGGTTATAAGTGTGTAGATTTTGCAATAAATATGTGACGTTACCTGTTTGGTTGGTTGGTTGGTTTTTGTAGTCCCATTTCCTGTAGAGACAACAGTGCACTTTTACTGCAAAGAAAGCTGTCAGAGACTCCTCCCCCTATCCCATCATCACTCACATGAGATAGTAGAGGAAGAGCTTATAGAAGGAAGCAGCCAGTCTCTCCTTGTGAGCACAGACCATCTGGCCCCACCCACCTCCATCTGCCAAAGAGAAAATAACTCTATTACCAGCATTGTAGCTCCAACATTGTATTATAATAAGAAGAAGCTGCTTAGCTGCAATGCTGATCACAGAGAGTTCATACTACTGTAGATAGGTTTAATTGCATGTTACCACCATGCAGAATTTAATCAGATGAGGCAACTTATGTTAACCACCCTGGCGTTCTGATTAAATCGCCAGGGTGGCTGCGGGAGGGTTTTTTTTAAATAAAAAAAAAACTATTTCATGCAGCCAACTAAAAGTTGGCTGCATGAAAGCCCACTAGAGGGCGCTCCGGAGGCGTTCTTCCGATCGCCTCCGGCGCCCAGAATAAACAAGGAAGGCCGCAATGAGCGGCCTTCCTTGTTTTGCTTAGATCGTCGCCATAGCGACGAGCGGAGTGACGTCATCGACGTCAGCCGACGTCCTGACGTCAGCCGCCTCCGATCCAGCCCTTAGCGCTGGCCGGAACTTTTTGTTCCGGCTACGCTGGGCTCAGGCGGCTGGGGGACCCTCTTTCGCCGCTGCTCGCGGCGGATCGCCGCAGAGCGGCGGCGATCAGGCAGCACACGCGGCTGGCAAAGTGCCGGCTGCGTGTGCTGCTGTTTATTTGACGAAAATCGGCCCAGCAGGGCCTGAGCGGCAGCCTCTGGCGGTGTTGGACGAGCTGAGCTCGTCCAGACCGCTCAGCAGGTTAATCTATGGGCTTGTTCACATCCCATGTATTTTTGAGTTTGTAGTTAAAAAAAATATGCTATCATGCTGTATTTTTTCATATGACGTGTTTTCAGATCTATATGATTTTGGCTGGGATGGATAGGCACCTTTAACACATGTGAATGTACATGAAAGTGCCAGAAGATGTGCCCGCAAAACTGCCAACATAGCCTTAAAGTATAACTGAGGCAGGAAAGAAAAAGAAAATTATACATACCTGGGACTTTCACCAGCCCCTCCAGGCTGATCGCTGCTTGCATCGTCCGCAATTTTCTTCCACAAGTCTTCCAGTCAGAGCCAGTTGGAGCAGGTGCACACACTCTCCCGTCACAGGCAGTGCTTTGCAGAGGGTCCTTAACAGGGTTGCTCATCACTATTCGCAAATTCGAATTTACCCGTGGTCACGGGATGTTTTTCATGAATCCAGACTCGAATTCAAATTCGAAGATCGATACCGATCCCAAATTCGAATGTATCCGGATAGTGACGTTCGAATTCGGCTTTGATCACCATGATCACGAATCCGGATTGAGGTATCCAGGGGATGACGTCATCGGGCCAATCAGAAGGCCCCCAGCCGAGGCCCTAGCAACCAATCAGAGGAGGGGAGCCTGGCCCTCCCCTCCTCTATATAAGGCGGCCATCTTAAGGAACCCATCCTTGCTTGTGACTATGCGGTAGTGAGAGAATCTCCAGTGCTGCTGTGTGTCTTAGCAAGTGCTTTCCTACTGTTTAACACAGCGTTTTATATTGTACTAGTGGACCTAAGTCCGTTTAAAAAAGGGCTAGGTCTGTCACTGCGCATGCACCGGCAAATTTCCGGCATGCGTGTGCCCGCTTGACACAAGTGTCTTGCAGCGATCTACGGGATTTTTAGCCCATTCTTCATGGGCAAAAGCCTCCAGTTAAGTCACATTCTTAGGCCTGCGCACTGCAACTGCTTTCTTTTCTTTAAGTCCCACCAGAGGTTCTCAATCCGATTTAAGTCTGGTGACTGCGATAGCCACTCCAAAATGTTCCAGCCTTTAATCTGCAACCATGCTCTAGTGGACTTGGAGGTATGCTTGGGATCATTGTCCTGTTGAAAGGTCCGTCTCCCAAGCCTCAGGTTTGTGATAAACTGCTTTACATTTTCATCCAATATCTCCTGGTGCTGACGAGAATTCATGGTACCTTGCACACGCTGAAGCTTCCCTGTACCTGCAGAAGCAAAACAGCCCCAAAGCATGATTGACCCACCCCCCCACCATGCTTCACTGTAGGAGAGGTGGTCTTTTCTTCATAGGCCTTGTTCTTCCTCCTCCAAACATAGCGTTGATCCATGGGTCCAAACAGTTCTAATTTTGTTTCATCAGTCCACAGAACACTACCACAAAATTTTTGGGATAGTGTAATTTCAGTGGGGGTTGAATAATTTTGAACACAACTGTAAATATGCAGCCTCCGTATCACTGTCACCTTGGGTTCCATTCAAAAGCTGACAATTAGCATTGCTGGGCTGGGAATATTTAACGATGGGTACCATAAACCATAATATTTCATAGCATTTCAATAATGTGCCTAAAAAAACCCTGCACTCTACAAATGAACATGTAATGTGGGCTGCAGCCATGACTCTCATTTTGCCATGATGGTAACTGGAAAATAGGAACTCCCATCACCTCCTGTAATTCTGTATCATATATATGAGCACAATATTTGGAGTTTCTGTGTGTGAAAGACTGATATTAACCACTTTACCCCCGCCCGTACAAATTTCTTTGTCCCTTTTTCCATCCTTTAACCCCCAGGGACGGAGAAATCCGTACTTTCCGCGCTCCCGCCGCTGCCCACGCTCCCGCTCGCTCTAGCGCGCATTCCCGCCAGTAAACACGCCGCCGGCCGCTCGCCCGGAGATCAATGAACGGGAAAATCCATTCCCGTTCGTTGATCTAAGCCCCGCAATGATCCGCTGCTCTCCGATGGGCAGCGCGATCATTGTGAGAAAAAACCCGTTATTAGCCTCCTAATACTTCCTCCAAGCATCCGAAAAGACACTTGGAGGTCGCATTAAACAAATAGTTACTGTTGCCATCTTGTGGCCAAATAGTAAAACTACACCCTAAAGCGTTTTTCCCATTCAAATAGATTAATTAAACACAAAAAATTAACTCATTACCTCCCACACTCCCCATTTTTTTTTTTTTTTTTTTTTGTAATTAAAAAAAATTAAGAAAATTTAAATTAAAAAAAATACATAAATAGTTACCTTAGGGACTGAACTTTTTAAATATTTATGTCAGGATGGTACAACACTGTTACTTTATAAACTATGGGCTTGTAATTAGGGATGGACGCAAAACTGAAAAAAATGCACCTTTATTTCCAAATAAAATATTGGCGCCAAACATTGTGATAGGGACATGATTTAAACGGTTTTATAAGCGGGACAAATGGGCAAATACATTTCATGGGTTTTAATTACAGTAGCATGCATTATTTAAAAACTATAATGGCCGAAAACTGAAAAATAATGCATTTTTTCCTATTTTCCCATTAAAACATATTTAGAATAAAATAATTCTTGGCATAATGTCCCACCTAAAGAAAGCCTAATTGGTGGCGGAAAAAAACAAGATCTAGTTCATTTAATTGTGATAAGTAATGATAAAGTTATAGACGAATGAATGGAAGGAGCGCTGAAAGGTGAAAATTGCTCTGGTGCTCAAGGGGTAAAACCCCTCAGTGGTGAAGTGGTTAAAGGGTTCCTGAGCCGAAATCCCAGGTAAGTGAAGTGTGGTCCGGTGTTAGTCGAGGAGCAGAAATGCAGACATCAAACCAACAAGCGTTGATTCCGGTGATACCTTTAATGACTAACTTTACACTGTTTATTGCAAGCTTTCCAAACGATAAGTTTCTTCTTCAGGCTTTATACAGTACTGGGTCAGGACCATGCAGTGAATGTAATATACACTGTTGTATGGTTATGACCCAGTTCTGTATAATGCCTGAAGAAGAAACTTAAAGTTTTGAAAAGCTTGCAGGAAGTCTGGGTACAAATTCACATACATATTCACATACTCATACAATGTAGCACCATATGCAATAGTGCTCGTAACTTCCATGGATGTTGTTACTGTAGTAGTAATCCTCACTTCCATAAAACACCTTAAAAATAATCGAAAACGAGCAAAACGGCATATCATAACAGTTTAATCTCCACAAGCACAGTGGCTGGATAGTGTGCTGGTTAAGGGCTCTGCCTCTGACACAAGAGTCCTGGGTTTTAATCTCGGCTCAGTAAGCCAGCACCTATTCATAAGGAGACCTTGGGCAAGTCTCCCTAACACTGCTACGGCTTATAGAGCGCTTCCAGCTCTGGCCTAACACTGCTACTGCCTATAGTGCGCGTCCCCTAGTGGCTGCAGCTCTGGCCTAACACTGCTACTGCCTATAGTGCGCCCCCTAGTGGCTGCAGCTCTGGCCTAACACTGCTACTGCCTATAGAGCGCACCCTAGTGGCTGCAGATCTGGCCTACCATTGCTACTGCCTATAGAGCGCTCCCTAGTAGCTGCAGCTCTGGCTTAACACTGCTACTGCCTATAGAGCGCACCCTAGTGGCTGCAGCTCTGGCCTAACACTGCTACTGCCTATAGAGCGCACCCTAGTGGCTGCAGATCTGGCCTACCATTGCTACTGCCTATAGAGCGCTCCCTAGTAGCTGCAGATCTGGCCTACCACTGCTACTGCCTATAGAGCGCTCCCTAGTGGCTGCAGCTCTGCCCTAACACTGCTACTGCCTATAGTGTGCCCCCTAGTGGCTGCTGCTCTGGCCTAACACTGCTACTGCCTATAGAGTGCCCCCTAGTGGCTGCTGCTCTGGCCTAACACTGCTACTGCCTATAGAGCGCACCCTAGTGGCTGCAGCTCTGGCCTAACACTGCTACTGCCTATAGAGCGCTCACTAGTGGCTGCAGCTCTGGCCTAACACTGCTACTGCCTATAGAGCGCTCCCTAGCGGCTGCAGCTCTGGCCTAACACTGCTACTGCGTATAGAGCGCCTCCTAGTGGCTGCAGCTCTGGCCTAACACTGCTACTGCCTATAGAGCGCTCCCTAGTGGCTGCAGCTCTGGCCTAACACTGCTACTGCCTATAGAGCGCGTCCTAGTGGCTGCAGCTCTGGCCTAACACTGCTACTGCCTATAGAGCGCTCCCTAGTGGCTGCAGCTCTGGCCTAACACTGCTACTGCCTATAGAGCGCTCCCTAGTGGCTGCAGCTCGGGCCTAACACTGCTACTGCGTATAGAGCGCCTCCTAGTGGCTGCAGCTCTGGCTTAACACTGCTACTGCGTATGGAGCACCTCCTAGTGGCTGCAGCTCTAGCCGAACACTGCTACTGCCTATAGAGCGCACCCTAGTGGCTGCAGCTCAGGCCTAACACTGCTACTGCGTATAGAGCGCCTCCTAGTGGCTGCAGCTCTGGCTTAACACTGCTACTGCGTATGGAGCGCCTCCTAGTGGCTGCAGCTCTAGCCGAACACTGCTACTGCCTATAGAGCGCTCACTAGTGGCTGCAGCTCTGGCCTAACACTGCTACTTCCTATAGAGCGCACCCTGGTGGCTGCAGCGCTGGCCTAACACTGCTACTGCCTATAGAGCGCCTCCTAGTGGCTGCAGCTCTGGCCTAACACTGCTACTGCCTATAGAGCTCCCCTAGTGGCTGCAGCGCTGGCCTAACACTGCTACTGCCTATAGAGCGCTCCCTAGTGGCTGCAGCTCTGGCCTAACACTGCTACTGCCTATAGAGCGCTCCCTTGTGGCTGCAGCTCTGGCCTAACACTGCTACTGCGTATAGAGCGCCTCCTAGTGGCTGCAGCTCTGGCTTAACACTGCTACTGCGTATGGAGCGCCTCCTAGTGGCTGCAGCTCTAGCCGAACACTGCTACTGCCTATAGAGCGCACCCTAGTGGCTGCAGCTCTGGCCTAACACTGCTACTGCATATAGAGCGCCTCCTAGTGGCTGCAGCTCTGGCTTAACACTGCTACTGCGTATGGAGCGCCTCCTAGTGGCTGCAGCTCTAGCCGAACACTGCTACTGCCTATAGAGCGCTCACTAGTGGCTGCAGCTCTGGCCTAACACTGCTACTTCCTATAGAGCGCACCCTGGTGGCTGCAGCGCTGGCCTAACACTGCTACTGCCTATAGAGCGCCTCCTAGTGGCTGCAGCTCTGGCCTAACACTGCTACTGCCTATAGAGCTCCCCTAGTGGCTGCAGCGCTGGCCTAACACTGCTACTGCCTATAGAGCGCTCACTAGTGGCTGCAGCTCTGGCCTAACACTGCTACTGCCTATAGAGCTCCCCTAGTGGCTGCAGCTCTGGCCTAACACTGCTACTGCCTATAGAACGCCCCCTAGTGGCTGCAGCTCTGGCCTAACACTGCTACTGCCTATAGAACGCCCCCTAGTGGCTGCAGCTCTGGTCTAACACTGCTACTGCCTATAGAGCGCTCACTAGTGGCTGCAGCTCTGGCCTAACACTGCTACTGCCTATAGAGCTCCCCTAGTGGCTGCAGCGCTGGCCTAACACTGCTACTGCCTATAGAGTGCATCCTAGTGGCTGCAGCTCTGGCCTAACACTGCTACTGCCTATAGAGCGCTCCCTAGTGGCTGCAGCTCTGGCCTAACACTGCTACTGCCTATAGAGCACCCCCTAGTGGCTGCAGCTCTGGCCTAACACTGCTACTGCCTATAGAGCACCCCCTAGTGGCTGCAGCTCTGGCCTAACACTGCTACTGCCTATAGAGCACCCCCTAGTGGCTGCAGCTCTGGCCTAACACTGCTATTCTCAGTATGATAGGTAGCGCTCCACTTCACTTCAGGTAAAAAAACTTTACATAGATAACATCAATAGTGCAATTCAGAAGGTATCACACTCATATAGAAAAGCAGACATTAATTGGCCTTAAGCCCCATTTCATCTTGGTTCAATCAGTAATATCTTTATTGCACGTACAAAGGTCAAATCACAGAGAGGCTCCTTTAAGGAACCAATACACAGATAGTAATTAAAAAGCTTTTTCTGCGCAGAAAGTCAATATATTAAAACCACCAGAGCCTTCCCACATCTCCCCTCAATTGTTGCTAGGCTTGCGTGCATGGATTCTGTCAAAGGACACTTATGCTCCATGCACCCAAGCCCAGACCACCTAGCTGTCACTCAACAGCACACCACCATACACACAGCAGCTGCCTCCCCCTATTGGGGATAAGTCCTGTTAGTGTAATAGCACAAAGCTGCAGCACTAGAGCGTTGGCCGGCTTAAAGAGACACTGAAGCGAAAAAAAAAATATGATATAGTGAATTGGTTGTGTACTATGAATAATTACTAGAAGATTAGCAGCAAAGAAAATATTCTCATACTTTTATTTTCAGGTATATAGTTTTTTTTTCTAACATTGCATCATTCTATAATATGTGCAGATTACACAACACTCAGCATTCAAAATGATTCTTTCAGAGCAGTCTATGAAGTAATGACCTCTCCTCTGGCAGAGAAAAAGTAAATAGTCCAGGAACAGTTGAGATAATAAAAGTCAGATAACAGCCCTCTCCACGACTAACTTAGTTGGAGAGCTTAATGGCTTGTTTGCATAGAGATAACAACTGGAGTTTCTTAACTATTCCTGTACTGGAAACAATTAGACTGATGTATCTGATCTTAATGTTTTATTTCTTAGCTGTGCTACACATACAAATCATAATATCATCATTTTTTTTTCGCTTCAGTGTCTCTTTAAGCACAAGAAGCAGATTAGCAGACTTCACAAGCTGTGCAGAGACAACGCTGCCCAAGCATCATTCCTCCAGCAATAAACATAATTCATTATACTTTCGTTAGTCCATAGGGTGTGTCTTCTCTCAGCTGTATGCCAAAGCGCCTCTTACCCCTGGATAACTGTGGCTATCACTATGGAAGATGATCGCATATTGTGTGCAGTGCACTCCTGGCATGGGAGCCCGGTTTTCTCCTGGCGCCTCCCAGTGCTTTAAACACAGTGTCACCACATGCAATATCCCTTTACTTTCATGGGTTACTTGCGCTCGGCAGCAGACACCCTTTCAAGGGCTGACAGTTAGTGCTCGCTTTCGCCGGCTGGCTGTGTCGGCATTAGGCGGTGGGCGGTGGGGACGCTAGATCTGCGTGGTGTGGCGGTAGGCTCCTCCCACCGACGCGTTTCGCATCACATGACGCTTCATCAGGGCGTGGCTTAGGGGCACTATGTCCATTACTATATAGGGAAGCCAGGTCACACTCACCCCGTCCAATGACCACTGCTAGACTGGTCATATATCGCTTGTGTGATATCGTGCACCCCCTGTGCTCCTGCTTCTGATGTTCCTCCTCCGCTGTTGCTCTTGCTGGTTACAGTTTGAATGTACCTCATAAAAAGACAAAAGTCACATAGTACAGTTCCGTAGATAAAAAGTAAACTTTTATTATAAAATTGCACTCACGAATATGTTAGGGTAAGCAGCGCTCAGAGTTTGTGAACGGGCTCTCCCCCGTGCCTCCCAGAGTGGCTCGCAGGTCGGTCCACGCCACCGCCGCTAGTTTCCCTTTCTGTATGCAGAGTACCTCCGTGAGCATTCCAATACTTCCTGACCGTCCGACTGGGATCCACCTGAAGTGTTTCGTCACTCCGCGTGACTCATCAGGGGCGTGGCCAGCCCATCTGACGTCAGGTATATGTAGTAAACGACCCCGCCTATTCCCTGTCTCCCACGCATGTGTAGAATGTACGCATGGCTCTCCATATCATACGTCACTTGCCATGCGTACGTACGTTATGCGTTCCAACTCGCGTTCCAACTGAGATCACACATTTCAAGTTCAGCATCACGAAAATTCTCTTTTTCCCTTTGTGCCTCATATTTAAAAAGGACTATTAACACTAATCTACCTCAACTATTGGCTATAAAACAATTCAAATCAATGTCTATTTTATGCCCCTTTGGTTGTAGGGTCCCTATTGCATAAAACCATTGCGTTTCTTTCCTCGATATTTCTCTGACTCTATTAGACCCTCTCCATGAGTACCTCATTTTTTCAATCCCACAGAAGCTTAACGTTTCCGGGTTCGATTGATGGTGTATCCTAAAATGCTCTGACACACTATGCCCTGTTGAAGCTCCTTCTGATATTACCGATTTGTTCCCCCACTCTGGTTTTTAGGGGTCTTGTTGTTCTTCCAATGTATTGCAGGTTACACTGGCACCATAAAAGGTACACAACCCCCTTTGTATTACATGTAATATTTTGTTTTATCTTAAAAGTATTACCTTTTGCTGTTGATGTGATTTCTCTACATGTCACTGGTGTGGCATCACTGCATCCCACACACCCCCTGCACTGATAAAACCCATTCTGCTGCCATCAGGGAATCACCTCCCTGGGTGGGTTCACACAACTCGGTGCGAGAATGTTTCTTAGCGTCCTTGCCTTCCTATACATGAACTTCGGTTTCTCAGGCAGCACCTTCTGTAAAGTTGTGTCCTCTTTCAGTATGGGCCAAAATTTTCTAAAAATCTGTTCCACTTGCCTGTATTACATAGTTACATAGGTATTATGGTTGAAAAAAGACATACGTCCATCGAGTTCAACCAGTACAAAGTACAACTCCAGCCTGCTCCCTCACATATCCCTGTTGATCCAGAGGAAGGCGAAAAAACCCTTACAAGGCATGGTCCAATTAGCCCCAAAAGGGAAAAATCCCTGCCCGACTCCAGATGGCAATCAGATAAAAATCCCTGGATCAACATCATTAGGCATTACCTAGTAATTGTAGCCATGGATGTCTTTCAACGCAAGGAAAGCATCTAAGCCCCCTTTAAATGCAGGTATAGAGTTTGCCATAACGACTTCCTGTGGCAATGCATTCCACATCTTAATCACTCTAACTGTAAAGAACACTTTCCTAAATAAATGGCTAAAACGTTTTTCCTCCATGGGCAGATCATGTCCTCTAGTCCTTTGAGAAGGCCTAGGGACAAAAAGCTCATCCGCCAAGCTATTATATTGCCCTCTGATGTATTTATACATGTTAATTAGATCCCCTCTAAGGCGTCTTTTCTCTAGACTAAATAAACCCAGTTTATCTAACCTTTCTTGGTAAGCGAGACCTTCCATCCCACGTATCAATTTTGTTACTCGTCTCTGCACCTGCTTTAAAACTGCAATATCTTTTTTGTAATGTGGTGCCCAGAACTGAATTCCATATTCCAGATGCGGCCTTACTAGAGAGTTAAACAGGGGCAATATTATGCTAGCATCTCGAGTTTTTATTTCCCTTTTAATGCATCCCAAAATTTTGTTAGCTTTAGCTGCAGCGGCTTGGCATTGAGTACGATTATTTAACTTGTTGTCGATGAGTACTCCTAAGTCCTTCTCCAAGTTTGATGTCCCCAACTGTATCCCATTTATTTTGTATAGTGCTAGACCATTGGTACGACCAAAATGCATGACCTTACATTTTTCAACATTGAATTTCATCTGCCATTTATGTGCCCATATAGCCATCCTATCCAGATCCTGTTGCAATATGACACTATCTTCCTGAGAGTTGATGATTCTGCACCATTTTGTATCATCTGCAAAAATAGCAACATTGCTCACTACTGCATCTACTAGGTCATTAATAAATAAATTGAAGAGCACTGGACCCAGTACAGACCCCTGTGGGACCCCACTGCTAACTCCCATTTTGAGTACCATCCATTGACCACAACTCTTTGTTTTCTGTCCATTAGCCAGTTCCCTATCCATGCACACAGACTCTTCCCCAGTCCTTGCATCCTCATCTTTTGCGCCAGACTTTTGTGGGGAACAGTGTCGAAATAGTTTGCATACAACTGATGTTAAGCTTACAGGTCTATAATTTCCTGGATCTGATTTTTTGCCCTTCTTAAATAATGGGAAAACGTGGGCTGTACGCCAATCCACTGGGACTCTGCCAGTTGAAAGAGAGTCACAAAAGATATTGTAGCGAAAAATCACTAATAAACGGGATGTTTTCTTTGTCTTGTTCCCTCACCGTTACTCTGTCACTGAGTAGGTCCTCCCTATTTATTCTTCCCACCTCCATTATTTCTCTTTGTGTATCAGTTTCACTGTATCCCTTTTCCACGAAACGTTCGAAGAGGATTTGCGACTGTGTTAGATAGTCTTCCATTTCGCTACAATTTCTGTGCATCCTCATTAGTTGTCCCCTGGGGACCGCCTTTAACCATCTGGGGTGGTGACAGCTTGTTGTGGTCAGGTAACCATTGCGGTCTGTCGGTTTAAAGTATGTCTTCATACTCAGCTTGTTGCCTTTTTTCTTAATATCCAGGTCTAAGAATGAAGTGAATGGACTTCTTACTGGCCTCCATGGTAAGTTCTATATTCAAGGAGTTGTGGTTAAGACTTGTGCTTTGTATCTTTAACCACCTGCGGCAGGCCCATCACCAGCGGCTGCAGGAAATGATCTAAATATTGCCCTAATCTGTGCGTGACTGATCCTATTCCGCTGATGATGGGCCTCCCAGGCGGCATTTCTGCATTCTTGTGCACCTTTGGGACCTGGTAAATTATAGGGGTTCTTGGTGCTGTTGGAGTGAGAAACTCAAACTCTTTATCATTCAATATTCCTTCCTGTAGATCTATTCTCAACAGTGCTCTCAGTTCTCCCATGAATGCTTTACAAGGATTCCCTTTAAGTTTTTTATATGTAACTGGATCATTAACTAGCCTATCTAGCTCCTCCCCATATTGTTCCTGACTTAGGACCCCCCCTTTATCCGCTGGTCTAACAACTAGTTAAATTTCCTCCAGCATTTCCTTAGCCAGGAGGGCCGCCATCAGAAATTTTGGCGCCCCTCACACATCATCAGGCCTGGGCCCCCCCCCTCCCTGGGCCCACCCACTGGTTGCTGTGTCCGCCCACTAGCCACCCCAGCCCGTGTCGTGCACGAAGTGCGCTGTGGCGAAAAATGTGTATGGCTCCGACACTGAAGAAAGCGGCATGCACATCGCGATCCGGCAAAAAGTGGGCATGGCCATGGCATGTTGTGGGTGGAGCTAAATACTAGAAAAATACAGGTAGCCCCTGGTTAACAAATGAGATGGGGACTTGTAGGTCTGTTCTTATCCTTTATCTGTTCTGTTTTGTCCCCCTCTTTTCTTCCTGTGCCTCTTTTGTCCCCCTCTGTCTCACCTCAGTTTGTACCTCTTTTGTGTCCCTCTGTGTGACCTCATGTTCCCGTCTCATCTCTTTTCTCCCTGTGCCTCTTTTGTCCGCCTCTGTTCCCCCTGTGCCTCTTTTATCCCTCTGTGTTACGTCTTGTCCACTTCTGTCTTAACTCATCTCTCTGCCCTAGCCAGTTGCCAGTTATAGTTGCCCCCAGTATAGGTATCCAGGCATAGGTGCCCCCAGTATAAGTATCCAGGTATAGGTTCCCCCAGTATAAGTAGCCAACTTTAGGTGGTGCCCCAGTATAGGTAGCCTGGTGTAGATATCCCCAGTATAGGTAGCCTGGTATAGCTGGTTCCCCAGTATAGGCCAGCAAGATACAGGTGCCCCAGTATAGGCATTCAATTATAGGTGGTGCCCCGGTATAGGTGGCCTGGTATAGTTGCCCTCAGTATAGGTAGCCTGGTATGGGTGGTGCATCAGTATAGGTTAGTCAGGTACAGGTGATCCCAGTATAGGTAACAAGCTATAGGCGCCCCAGTATAAGTAGCCAAGTATAGGTGGTGCCCCAGTATAGGTAGCGAGGTACAGGTGGTGCCCTCAGTAAAGGTAGCCAGGTATAGGTGGTGCCCCAGTATAGGTATCTAGGTATAGGTGGTTCCAGCCCCAGTATAGGTAGCCAGGTATAGGTGGTGGCCCAGTATAGGTAGCCTGTAGCCAGATATAGGTGGTACCCCAGTATCTGCTCCCCACGTTCAAGCACTGATGTCCCTCTTCTCTCAGTGCTGGAACGCTGTGTGCTGGTCAGAGAGTCACATTCCCGCAGCCAGCACATGTGGCCCCTCCAGCGCTTGGGGGGGGCAGGGCCCCCAGAAGCCCTGGGCCCCTCACTGCTGTGTCAGTTGTCCCCCCTTGATGGCCGCCCTGGCCAGGGTTGTCACTCCCCTTCTTTTCTTAGGTTGTATTTGTTCTATCTCTCTTTCCACCATCCTCTTAATTTCTTAATTTCTCCATGATTGAGCGGGGTTCCTGATATATTATAAATGCCTTTTCCTACCTCTCTCTTCTCCTCTTGTATGCGCCTCCCCCCTCGTATCCACCTTCTGGTCTTCTTTTTTTCCCTCCTGGGGAAGGTTGGTATTGGGGTTCATATTCGGGTCTCGTCTGTGGGTTCCAAGGTGGTTTGCGATATCCCGGACTCGTCCCTAAAAAAGGTTGGTACCTTTGTTCCTGTCTTAATTGGTCATATCTATTTTGATTAGGCACATTAAAGTTTCTATTACTGTACTAATTCCTCCTACTGTGTGGATTCCCTGCATTACTTTCTGACCTTGCTTCCTGGTGGTTGTTCACCATCCTTGGTGGGTGCCTATTGGATATAGGTCCCCTATATTCCTGTCCCTCTTCGTTTCCCCGTGTTAGGTTGATGTTGGGGTTTTGAGATCTTTTTGGTATTGCTCCTCCTTCATTCGTATCTATCGTTGTTTTTGCCGTGGGGGGATTCTGTGATTGTATGGGCTTGCTCTTATTTTGCCATTTGTATTTGGATGCAGAACAGAGGTGCCAGCAGGATAAAAATTCATAAAACCTTTAAAAGTGCTTGGAGGAAGTGGTGGGCTTGCCTCCCAAAAGCAAACAAGAAGTCTTGTTTATATGTAAGTTAACACGTTTATTATACGATACCCCAAACAAAAATGCAACGCGTTTCGCAGATCAAGCCCGCTTCATCAGGCAAAAATGGGGACAACTGTAGAAAAAGACAACAACAATAAACAATAATGGCTATAATGAGGTGAGCTATACAGTTACTGCAGACTGACCGTTATCAATTTGAAAAGTATTAGTAATATTCTAGAGACAAAAAGTACACAGGTGTTATGTCATTTAAGGAAAATATCCTATTTGGAGAATATATGTGGGCAAGGTGGGAAGGGGGGGTCTGGGGAGTGAAGTGTGTGTGGGGGGGGGGGGGGGTGGAAGAGGGCTTACTGTAGGTAAGGTTATAATGGAGCGGAGGTGTGGTGTGGTAAAAAAATTGGTAGAAAAACACACAGTTAACCAGGCAAAAGAGATAATTAGTCAGAATAGATAATTAGTATACAAGGACCTATGCGGAGTAGTTATAAATGGATGGGGTGTGATTATAATGATGCAGGGCTGTTGTGTAAGGGCAAGGTATGTGAGCGGGAGATGTGGAGGATATAAGGACCTGAGTAAGGTATATGTTTACTACCCTTAGTGTAAGGGGGAAAAAACAAGATTAAAATGTGGGGAGGAGCAGAACTTACCAAGAGATCTTTTTGCGACCCCTGTTACCCAAAACAGCATCAGTTACCTTCAGGAGGGCTCCCAATCTCCTTAATCTTATAGCACCCAGCAAATTACGCACACTCAACAACCCACTCCCTCCCACTACCCGACAACCACAGGAGCCCGGCTGTTCCCCGTGTAAGAAAAATCGATGTCTAGCATGCCAATTTATGCAGTCTGGTTCATCCTTTACGTCAACTAGTACAGGTAGTGAATACCCTATAAAGAAACATCTTTCATGTGAATCCAAGTTTGTTATTTATCTCATCTCATGTCCCTGCCGCCTCCAGTACGTGGGGAGAACCACTCAATTCGCCCGATGTAGAATTGGACAACACAAACGGAACATCATCAGCAGTTTCCACCTCCACAGCGTCTCACGGCACTTTAGCACCCACCACGAGCACAACCCACTTTTCTTCAATATCATACTGATTGACTCAGTGGATGTCAAACCGCCAAAGGCTTCTGAACTTTTAAAAAAATATGAACTGTATTGGATTCAAACGCTCAAAACCTTCATTCCAGAGGGCTTAAATGAAGTATTAGAAAAAAATGTATTAAACACCCCCACTCCGTTTTCTTTTAACCAGGCGCTCTCTCTTATCCTTACTTTTATTCTTCTCTTTTATTTTTATTTATTATTTTTTAATCTATTTTATATTATTTTATTTATTATATGTCTTATTTCTGTTAGTATCTTCATTGTTATTATGTTCCCTGTTGGCACCTATATATCATATAAAGATATGGAAATATGTGAATATATAGTGACCCTTGAATTACGGTCCCATCACGAACCACATCTATAATTTAGACCATATCACGTAGCCATTGTGTATTTATTAATTATTATGTATTTTTATCCTATTTTATTATAGTGTTCTTATATAGCCTGTTAATTTACTTTGCTCTTATGATGTATGCTTTATGTTTCTAAGGGCTTTATGTCAATTATATTTATCTTGACCTGATAGGATAAAATTACCATACATAGAGAGACTATTCACCATACAAATCAGCATGAGAATATGTTGTGTACTGTTGAAAATAATCACAATGGTTGTACAACTTCTTGCCACTAGATGGCGACATAATACCATTTTTACAAAGCAACAGAATACATCTGTCGTAATTATTATTATTATTATTATTATTATTTATTTATAAAGCACCAACATATTCCGTGGCGGTGTACAAAAACAAACAAAGGATACATAATGATACAGACAATGATATATATCAAATATAAACACTGATACAAGATAAAGCACTGCTGATTACAATTTGATTTAACATGATGACTAAAATGTATAAATCTCTAACAGTGTGCAAGCAATTAAATTAATAACAGTCCATGACACAAAAGGGTGAGAGCCCTGTAATGGTTTTTAAATGTAATAACTTTCATACACATTTATCCCATACTGTATATGTTAACCTGTTCATATGGTCTAGTAGAATTGTAATGGACACACTTGCTAATCTTTACACAGTGTGACATACGAGCAAGATGGGCAATTTGCCCTCCCTGCAAATGGCTGTCCGCTTTCATGAAACATTGTACAATTCATGCGTAGTGCGTCAAGTCGGACCCATGCGCATTACATCTAAAGGACCCCACGCCCTGATCGTCGCATCATGCATAGAGCGACGTAGACAGGGTACATTACACTTACCCACGTGGTATGGCGTCCAGACCGCCCCACCAACACGCCTTCTCAAAGCGCATTGGTACTCCATCCGCTAACATCACCTTTTGCCCACCACGTACAACACTAGCACGCCGGCAAGACGGGCGGTGCTAACAAACACATGGCACCCCCGCATAGGCCAACAGAACCAGTACGCCCAGCTCCTCACGTGGCCACATCCCATTGGCCGCTGGACACAGTTTCCTCACCACAACCCCGCCCACTCTCACCCTCCATGCCCCCCCTCGTCCTTTTCTCTCCAATTCCACACATTTAAAAAGGACATCAGCGCCCACAGCATCACACTGAGGAGCTAATCCTGTTACTTCAGATCTCTTGGTAAGTTCTGCTCCTCCCCACATTTTAATCTTGTTTTTTCCCCCTTACACTAAGGGTAGTAAACATATACCTTACTCAGGTCCTTATATCCTCCACATCTCCCGCTCACATACCTTGCCCTTACACAACAGTCCTGCATCATTATAATCACACCCCATCCATTTATAACTACTCCGCATAGGTCCTTGTATACTAATTATCTATTTTGACTAATTATCTTTTTTGCCTGGTTAACTGTGTGTTTTTCTACCAATTTTTTTACCACACCACACCTCCGCTCCTTAAATGACATAACACCTGTGTACTTTTTGTATCTAGAATATCACTAATACTTTTCAAATTGATAACGGTCAGTCTGCAGTAACTGTATAGCTCTACTCATTATAGCCATTATTGTTTATTGTTGTTGTCTTTTTCTACAGTTGTCCCCATTTTTGCCTGATGAAGCGGGCTTGACCTGCGAAACGCGTTGCATTTTTGTTTGGGGTATTGTATAATAAATGTGTTAACTTACATATAAACAAGACTTCTTGTTTGCTTTTGGGAGGCAAGCCCACCACTTCCTCCAAGCACTTTTAAAGGTTTTATGAATTTTTATCTTGCTGGCGCCTCTGTTCTACATCCAAATACATTGTGTCCACTCCTGGTGGAGGGGAGTGCTACCCCCTTTCTTCTTTCATTACTACAGAGAGCGACTTCTTAGCCCTGAGTGAGGAAAGGCCTAATCTCCTCACCTGCCTTCATAGTGGTTGCCTGAATGGTAACCCATGTTTGTGAGTATAATTTCTCGCACTTAATCATTTGATCAAATTATCCTAACATACTGCACCATATTGGGCTCTCAGTCTTCTCTTTTATTCTGCCATTTATAGGCCCTCTTAAGTTTATAGGTATTCCAGTCTAAGATGAACTGTTTCTTCTTTTTCATAATAATTTCCCTCTCTTGTTTAATTAAAATCTCACAAGTTCTTTCTGATAGGGTCTTGTATGATGGATCCTCCTTATGTGGCTCCAGTCTTGTTTTAATCTCATTAACTTCCTTCCCTAATCGTTCCAAACCTTTAGCTTTCCTTTTCCTTAACAGCTCCATAAATCCTATTCCGCATCCTTCAAAGAACTCCTCCCTTTCCTTGTCGTTTTCCTTATCCTCTTCGCCATCATCAGGGGTTACATCCCATCTTAATTTTTGCGGGACTACCCCCTTAGATATATATTTATTTAGTGTGGTCACGTGACGTCCCACCATGTAGTTTGTTCTTTGATCATTACATGTTCTAAGGCTCTAAACTAATCCTTAATGTCCTTTTTAACTTCACCCTGGGTATCCTCTTCTACTTTAAAAACAGCTTCTACATCTACATTACATTTGTCCCCGTACTCAAATACATCCATACTGATCTGCTGCTCGTCAATTCCTGAAGGCATACAATAAGGGTTTATAAAGATAAGCTCTACAGTTGAATGTCCACTATACAAACTGATATCACTCTATCATCCGTTTCCAATTTACAATATAAAAACAGTGCAATCAAAGCCACACAAATATTGGCTATTAAGATCGAATAAAACAAAATAAAATAAAGTAAAATAAATTAAATGGAATACTTACTGTAGAGAACAAAGCTGTTGTAAATAGCCAATTGAATTAGATAAACAGACACTTTTTTATACCAGCGTCTGGTTTTGCGGGAAACTAAATAGGGCCCTAACATCTGGTCATTGAAGTCCACCCCTCCCATGTTAGCATTATAGTCATGGACGGCAAAGGGTTTTTCAGTGACTTCAGTTGCCCGTTGAATTTGGACTGTTGTGTCTGTGTGAATGGTGGACAGAAGGTAAACGGCCCTCTTGTCCTTCCATTTCACCGCGAGCAGGTCATCGGTGCACAAGGCAGCCCTCTCCCCCCCGTGCAAGCCGGGTACTAACGAGCCGTTGGGGGAAGCCCCAGCGACTAGGCCGCACGGTGCCACAGCAGCAGATCCCTTCTATCTTTAAATGCTGATAGAGGGCCACACTTGTGTAGAAGTTGTCCACATAAAGACAACTTTGTTCCTCCTGGAACAAAGGTGACACTAAGTCCCACACAATCTTGCCACTGCTCCCCAGGTAGTCAGGGCATCCGACCAGCTCCAATTTTGAGTCTTTTCCCTCATAGACCCTGAAACCATAAGTATAGCCTGTGGCCCTTTCACAGAGCTTATACAGTTTCACCCCATACCGGGAGCGCTTGCTTGGGATGTACTGTTTGATGCCAAGGAGCCCGGTAAAATGTATGAGGGACTCGTCTACGCAGATGTGTTGTTCAGGGATATAAGCATCTGCAAATTTTGATGACAGGTGGTCTATGAGGGGCCGAATTTTGTGGAGCCGTTCATAAGCAGGGTGGTCACTTTTATGACAGGTTGTGTTGTCATTAAAGTGCAGGAAGTGCAGGATCATCTCAAATCGTGTCCTGGACATGGCAGCAGAGTACAAGGGAAAATGACATGCTGGGTCCGTAGACCAATAAGACAGCAATACATTCAGTTTGACTAGTCCCATGTTAAGGAGAAGGCCCAAAAAAGTTTTAAATTTGGAAACTTGGAGTGGTTTCCACCGGAAAGGCTGGGCATAGTACCTATCCGGGTTGTCGGTGATGTATTGTGTGGCATAACGGTTGGTCTCAGCCACAAGTCGTAGAGATCCTCGGTGAAGAACAGGTGAAAAAAGTCTAGGGCCGATCCTAGATTATCTATCTCCACCTGGACTCCAGACTGGGCGGTGAAAGGGGGCAGTACGGGTGCAGCGGAACCAGGGGATTGCCGATTGGGATTTGCTAGCACCTCTGGAAGACTATGGGTAGTATGGGCCTGTTTTCTTGGTGGTGGCGACTCGGGTCTTAATGCACATGCCACCGAACCAGTTTCAACTTCCATTCTGGTGCTCACCACTTCACCAGGGTCTACAGAAGTACTGGTTCTAGGTCCAGGAGATGCTGCGCTGCTGGTGTATGCCTCACCAGGAAACTTCAAACCACCTCTAGCACCACTCTGCTGCCCTTGAGGCAGATCCTGCGCCACCTACAGTCCAGTGACATGGGGGTGTGGTACACCTGGCTCTAGCCGGGACCTCAACCTCGTCATCGCTATCGGTCAGCGAGCCACTGCTGTCCACAGGTTCATACTCTGACCCAGAACATTTGTCAGATGAGACTTCCCAATCGTCCTCATCCAACTGGGCCATGTACCTGTACACCTCATCATTGGAATACCCCTTTCTTGCCATGGTGGACTGCTAAATTTAGGGGGTATTCCTCTGAGACTACCCAGGAAAAAGAGCACCTACCTAGCAAAAGGGAGTACCTGCGGAGCAGAAAGCTGTGGTCACTGAGTTTTAATAAAAAAAAATCAAAACTGAGGTTTACAGCGCCACAGCAATTGTACAGTGTTTTTTGCAGTGATCAGAAAAAAAAATTCTGTCACTGCGGTGGGGCGGGCTGAACGCAAGTGCAGGCGAACAAACAAGCCTGATCGGCAAACACTGCATTTTTAGTGGATCTTAGTGACCCTAATATAGATCTGAGTGCGATCAGTAATGATCACTTACAGATACTATATAGTAACAATGCTGATTAGCGACAGTGATGAGGCAACCAGCGACTAATTAGTGACTATGGTGCGGTGGGCTGAGCGCTAACTGACACTAACACAGAGGCCTAGCTAACTGGCCTAACTGTTAACACTAATGATACTAAAAAAGTGGCAGTTTTCACTAATCACTGATTTTAGATCACTAGGATAGTGACGGGGGGTGATCAGGGGGCAATCAGACAGCAATAGAGGCAATCAGAAACAATCACAGACAATCAGAGGGCAATCAAGGCAATTACAACACAATTAGAGCCAATAAGAGGGATTAGAGGGCAATCACAGCCTATCAGCGCAATCAAAGCCAATCACGGGGCAATCAAAGCCAATCACGAGACAATTAAAAACCAATCACGGGGCAATCAAAAACCAATCAAGGGACTATCGAAGTCAATCATGGGGCAATCGAAGCCAATCACTGGACAATCGAAAACCAATCATGATCCAATCGAAAAACCAATCACGGGACAATCAAAAACCAATCACGGGACAATCAAAAACCAATCACGGGACAATCAAAAAACAATCACAGGACAAGCTAAGTCAATCACAGGGCAATTGAGACAATCGGAGCCAATCAAAGCACAATCAAGTGTTACAGACAGGAGATTAGATGTACACAATGGCAGGGGGGTGATTTAAGGGCAGGGGGGAGTGATCAGAGGGAGATCTAAGGGCAGGGGGGAGAGTGATCAGGAGCCCGCAGTGACAGGTGGTGACGGGGTGATTGATAGGTGATCAGCAGGTAATTACAGGGGAGAATATATGCAAGCAATGCACTGGCAAGTTGATCAGAGGGGGTCTTAGGGCAATGTGAGGGTGTGGGCGGGTGATTGGGTGCCCAAAAGGGGCAGATTAGGGTCTGATCTGATTGGTAGCAGTGACAGGTAGTGACAGGAGGTATTGATGGGTTATCAGTGGGTGTTTAGAGGAGAGAACAGATGTAAACAATGCACTTGGGAGGTGTTCTGAGGGTGGGTCTGCGGGCGATCTGAGCGTGTGGGTGGGTGATCAGATGCCCATAAGAGGCAGGTTAGGGTCTGATCTGATGGGTGGCGGTGACAGGGGGTGGTTGATGGGTGATTGGATTGACAGGTGATTGAACAGTGATCAGTGTGTGATTACACGGGAGAATAGCTGTATACAGTACACGGGGGGGGGGGGGGGGGGGGTTTGGGGAGGGTGTGGGGGGGTGATCAGGAGCCCCCAGGGGGCAGTTTAGGACCTGATCTAACAGATAGCATTGACAGATAGTGACAGGGGGTGATTGATAGGTGATTAGGGGGGTGTTTGGGTGCAAACAGTGGTGTCAGAGGGTGGGCAGGGGGGGGGGTCTGATTGGTGCTGTGGGCGATCAGTGAGCAGGGGTGGGGCAGGATCAGTGTGTGTGTGTTGTCTCTTACAGTGCTGCCATCCTCTCTGGTGGTCTATCGAGCGCTGTGACCACCAGGGAGGAGGCAGCGTGTATAATACACTTTGCTTACCTAACAAAGTGTATTATACACTTTCAGTTGGGCCATTAAAAACTGTTACAACCCGCCGGCGCTGCCGATTGGCCGGCGGGTTGATGTCACATGTGGGCGGAGCCTAATTTCAGCGAAGCGCACGCCTCCTGCGCACGCGATCATCCGCAATACCCTCCTCCCGGACCCGACGCCAATTGGCGTTATGTGGTCCTGGGCGTGCCACTTTGCCTCCGCACTTTGGCTATGTGCGGTCGAGAAGTGGTTAAATATTGTTTTCCACTATCTTTTTCAACATATCCTGCAAATTTTGCGTTGCTAGGATGTAAGGGGCCATTGCTATTAACTGCTAAACTCGGCCGGAATTGTTTCCCTAAGAACTGTCATTTACACATTTAAGCTGAATGGATATAATTACCTCCTTACAGCTATAATTACCTCCATTCAGCACGGAGGTTGCCGATCTGCAAGGGCTTCACATTACTTCCTGTTAAAACAGGAAGTAATGTGAAAGTAATGTGAAACCCTTGCAGATCGGCGACCTCCGGTGGTGAATGGAGGTAATACACATTTAAATGTATACTATTTTTCTTTGAAATTTTAAAATCGATTTTCTCAAAAAGTATAAGGTCTCTTTAAAAAAAAAATCCTATATTTTCCACTGTTCTTCTTAACGTTCCCATGCAAATTTGGTGTTTCTGACATTTAAGGGGGCTTTGCTATTAAACGTTAAAATCGGCGGCGGTTGGAACATTTCCCACAATCAGTACAAGATCTTCAAAATTGATTTTCTCAAAAATTATAAGGTCTTTTTGAAAGAAAAAAAGTCCTGTTGTTCCCACTGTTCTTCTTAACGTACCCATGCAAATTTGGTGTTTCTGGCATTTAAGGGGGCTTTGCTATTGACCGTTAAAGTCGTCGGCGGTTGGAACATTTCCCACACTCAGTACGAGATCCACTGGCGTAACAATAGGGGAAGCAGCCCCTGCCCTCGCGAGGGGGGGGGGGGGCAGGGCCCGTTCATGGTCGTTTTGGGGGGGCAGGAGGGGTCGCAGCATGAGGGGAGAGCTTGGTAGCATGTCAGTGGGGAGGGGGGACGGTCCCCCCCTCCCTCACCTCGGGCTCTCCCCTCTGCGCTCCCCTCCTGCCTCTATGTAAGTGTTAGCAGCAGCGGCGGCAGCTATAATTACCTCCATTCAGCACGGAGGTTGCCGATCTGCAAGGGCTTCACATTACTTCCTGTTAAAACAGGAAGTAATGTGAAAGTAATGTGAAACCCTTGCAGATCGGCGACCTCCGGTGGTGAATGGAGGTAATAATTATAGCTGCCGCCGCCGCTACTAACACTTACATAGATGCAGGAGGGGAACGCAGAGGGGAGAGCCCGAGGTGATGGAGGGGGGGACCGTCCCTCTTCCCCACCGACGTGCCACCAAGCTCTCCCCTCATGCTGCGACCCCTCCTGCCCCCTAAAACAGCCATGAGCGGGCCCGGGGGGGGGGGGGGGGCGCTAAAATTCTTGCACGGGGGCCTGGGGACTTCTAGTTATGCCCCTGACGAGATCTTTAAAATTGATTTTCTCAAAAAGTATAAAGTCTTTTTGAAAAAAATGTTTCCTATTGTTCCCACGGTTCTTCTTAACATTCCCATGCAAATTTGGTGTTTCTGGCATTTAAGGGAGCTTTGCTATTAACCATTAAAGTCGGCGGCGGTTGGAACATTTCCCACAATCAGTATGAGCTGTTTAAAATTGGTTTTCTCAAAAATGATAAGGTCTTTTTGAAAACATTTTTTCCTCTTGTAGTTACTGTCCCCCTCCAAGTACTCTACAAATTTTGTGTTTCTAGTTTGTAAGGGGGCTTTGCTATTAACCGCTAAAGTCAGCGGGCGTTTAATTTTCCTACGGTCAGAAGGAGAATTTTAAAATTGATTTTCTCAGAAAACAATAAGGCGTTTTTGAAAAAAATGTTTTTCCTCTGATACCCACTGTCCCTATTTACATACGGCACCATTAAAGTCTATGGGGAAAATGTGAACGCAAACTTTTTTGAAAAAAATTTGCGTTTCGCAGCAAAACCGAACCGCTGACATTCGAGCGAACAAGTTTGCCGGCGAACTGTTCGGGCCAACTCTATTGGTAAATAATTAAGAATTATTGAAAGCCACCACACGCTGTTATAATGGGCTTGATTCACAAAACGGTGCTAACTGTTAGCACGCTGTGAAAAGTGCTTCTCGGTGATAGCAGTTTTTGCGAGAAAAACTTTGCGTTCGCGCGTTAATGCATATTTTTTACGCGTTAATGTTCGTGTTCCCCCGATAAATATGCATTATCGCCCGAATGCGAACGGGTGAAAACGCAATATTTTTCCGCACAAAAAACGTTTTTTTCACGCGAAAACGCAGTAAAACACGCGAAAACCCGTGCTAACAGCTATGCAGCTAAATACTTTGTAAATATCTTGGGATATACAGAGACCCCGTATCCACTACTATATCCCACACAAGAGTTTCATGTGTACATAATTGGGTGGAGGGTTTTATTTTTTTAGTATATATGAAATGAAGTGGAATGATGTTTATTGGACGGCTTGCCCACGACTTTTTTTTTTTTTTTATCTACATGTAGGAACACTATAAAATATTATGTGATGTTAAGTCTTAATAAGGGTTAATTTATAAGAAGGGTTAATAACTTCAGTAACCAAAAGTAGAACCGCCACTCCGTGTATTCATTGGTGCGACGCTTTGTCCAAACACAGCTCTTATATAGATTACCCGATATGCATAAACTTGGTGTCTTGTTTTCTAAAAACAATGATTGAACTTTCTTTTTATATAAATCGTTCACGTTCTATATTTTTTTTTTTTTTTTTTTGCATTTAGAAAAAAATAATTCTTAGCAAAAGGTCCCACCCAAAAAAATGGCGGCTGAAAAAACAAGATATAGATCATTTTGTTGTGATAAGTGATGTTTTTTTATCTTCCTATCCAATAAGGTAAGCCAGCACCTATTCAGTAAGGAATTCTTGGGCAATACTGCTACTGCCTACTGAGCGCACCCTAGTGACTGCCTCTCAAGCGCTTTGAGTCTGATAGCAGAAAAGCACTATACAAATGTGGGTTTGTTTGTTTTTCACATGTATATGTATAAAAACAGGACTGACTGGAATAAGGAATGCGAGAAGTAATATGGGTGTGATGTGTGTTATGTGACTGCACAGTATGCAGGTAGGCTACATTAATCTTTCTTCAAAGGTAACAAGCTGTTTATCTCAGTCTCACATTGTGTTACAACAATGCAACACGCTCTACTGGATTCCTGAGACTTTCACTGTCATTTCCCACTCTGACTGGCAGTGATGGCGTCTGCTGATCTGAGCCAGGAGCTGGAGTGTCCAGTCTGTCTGAGCATTTATACCGATCCTGTAAACCTGATATGTGGTCACAACTTCTGTCGAGTCTGTATTAATCAGCACCTGGATACACAGGAGGGGTCTGGAGGTTATTCCTGTCCTCAGTGTAGGAAAACATTCAATGTTCGGCCTACACTGCAGAGGAACATTGCTCTGAGGAACATAGCAGAGAGTTTCCTGTCTACTCAGCCACACCAGGAAGAGGCTGGAGTCTTCTGCAGTAACTGTGTGGACTCTTCTGTACCGGCTGTTAAATATTGTCTGCACTGTGACGTTTCTGTGTGTGTTAAACACCTGAAAGTCCACAGTAAGGCACCAGAACATGTCTTATCTGACCCCAACACTTCCATGCAGACAAGGAAATGCTCCATCCATAAGGAACTATTAAAGTATTACTGCACTGAGGATGCTGTTTGTATCTGTGTGTCCTGTAGTTTGGCTGGAGAACATCGGGGACATCAGGTGGAGATGCTGGATGAGGCCTCCGAGATGAAAAAGAAGAAGCTGAGAAATGATCTGCAGAAGCTGATGGCAAAGACAGAGGAGGCTAAGAAAAGAGTCCAGAGTCTGGAGGAACGCAGGAAAAAATCACAAGAAAAAGCAGATGGTGAAACAGAGAGAGTCAATGCCCTGTTTAGAGATATCAGGACACGGCTGGACAATCTCGAGCAGAGAGTCCTGAGTGGCATCATGAGACAGGCAGAGCAGGTGTCACAATCATACAATGACGTCATTCAGCAGCTGGAGATAAAGAAGGAGGAGCTGTCCAGGAAGATGCGTCACATTGAGGAGCTGTGTAACATGACTGATCCACTGACTGTCTTACAGGAATCAGACACAGGTGAATTGTGTGACACGGAGGACAGAGAGAGACATGATAAACAGCTCCATGATGGAGGGGATCTGGATGTGGCCGGCATCTCACACACATTACACACAGGACTGTCTGATATCATGTCTGGGGTAATTGGGCAGAAACATACAGACACACAGGCCTATCCACATTCTAGTACAGAGGACAAAGTTTCCATCACTGCTAAACTATCCAGGCCACGCCCACAACCCACCCCCACCACACAACACACACAGCACCAGGCTGGGGGGACAAATATTGGGGCTGCACAGCAAACATTAGGGCTACCAGTGTATGCAGACATATTACTGGATGTAAACACAGCTGGTAATAATCTACATATATCATCTGACAGGAAAACTGCATCCAGGTCAGAGAAAAGCCAGAATCACCCAGAAAGACCAGAGAGATTTCAGTATAATCAGGTGTTGAGCAGCCAGAGATTCTCCTCAGGGCGACATTACTGGGAAGTGGATGTTGGGAGATTAGATGTATGGAGAGTCGGGATGTGTTACCCCAGTATAGCCAGGAAAGGAAGGAAGTCAGTGATTGGAGAGAATAACATGTCCTGGGGTTTGTTCAGGTGGTATGGTCAGTACTCAGTGATACATGACAGGAAAGAGATCCGGTTACCTGACAAGATCCCCAGTGATATAGTCAGGATATGTTTGGATTATGAGGCTGGGCAGATCTCCTTTTATGCCCTGTGTGACCCGATCACACACCTCCACAGCTTCACTACCACCTTCACTGAGCCCCTCCATGCTGTGTTAAGTGTAGTGGATGGCTGTATAAAAATTTCTAGAAGAACCAGGGGAGATGAGAGATTCGCCCAATGGTGACATCACAGGGACACTCCCAGCATTACAGGTTTGGTCTCTGGAAACATTCCTCATGAACAATTGTACAATGAAATCTTTATGTATGTTCACGTTATATTCATTTCTTATCCTCTGATTAAATCCCAGACTTCTTTATTTCTGATGTTTAGTCTGCAGATGTCATGCTGGAGATTTGCTGGACTTAGTGGCTTATTCACAATGCTGTAAGGGCCCGTTTCCACTAGAGCGGATCTGCATGCGTTTCCTGCAATACAGACAAGTTTAGACAATACAAATGGATGGGACTGTTTCCACTTGTCAGGACTTCTGAGCGTTTTTCTGTGCAGAAACAATCTGCATGGCAGAGGCCTCAGAATTCACACACCGCCTAACGGTGTGCGATTCGCATACAATGTATTTAAATAGGAAATTCGCATGCGTTTTCGTATGCAAATTTTACAGTGAATTCGTGGGCATTTATGCATAAAATCAATGTAAAAGCACGCAGGCACTGACATGGTTAAATTTGCATACTCATTAACCTATGCGAAAACGCCCACGAATTCGCGGTAAAATTTGCTTCCGCGCGCAAATTCGTTTTTGCGTTTTCCGCGACTAATTTGCACCGCACAGGTGGAAACGGCCCTAAGGGTTGTCTCTGTTCCCATAAATATTCTCTATGGCTTCAGTTTATGCAAGGCTTTATATGCATTTAATAGAATAACAGCAAATCGGTGCCTGCTGGGCATAGCATAACATGGATGATTGTACAGTGTGTGGATAGGATAGATCTGCAGCTAATCTTCTTCCAGCACATCGGCAGGGCTTTATTTAGGGTTTGTGCTGTCCTAGGCACTTTAGACCTATGACATCCTCCCCATAGGACATTGGTGGGTGTGTCCACAACAAGCAGTGGGTGTGACCACAACAGACAGTGGGTGTGGCCAATTAACATTTCCTAGTAAAAGTGCAATCCAAAGTCTGTCAGAGGAACCATGTTCCCTTCCCAAATATACCGGTGGGGCTGCCACACGCATAGCTCCCCCCACGCCACCCTCTTGCTAGTATCCAATGCACACGTGCTCTGCCACATCCGGGATCCACCCTACCCGTTTCGTCATACAATGACTCATCAGGAGCCACTGATGAGTCTTATGACGAAACGTGCAGGGCGGAAACTAGTAGGAGCCCCTATGAGTCATTGTATGACAAAACTAGTAGGGCAAATCCCAGATGTGACAGTAGCCCCTGAAAAATCTCTGTACTTGTTGTAAAGCAGCATAGCATGTGAGTGCAGTCGTTTTTTATATATTAAAGTTTTATCAGTGTCATGCTATGAGAGGCTTTTTATTTGAGGTATAATACGGAAGAAGATTTGATGTCTAAGCTAAGTTATATACAGCGGTCATTAGAGACTTGGATTAAACATTTGCTAAAAGCAAAATCGTTTTTTTGATTGGAATTGTTTGTATATAGTCGGGGGTGACTTGCTAATATCCCCAGGGTGCTTTAAAGGGAGCCTTAACTGAGTGGGATATGGATGTTTCATTTTAAACAATACCAGTTGCTTGGCAGTTCTGCTGATCTCTTTGGCTGCAGTAGTGGCTGAATCACATACCTGAAACAAGCATGCAGCTAATCCAGTCTGACTTCAGTCAGAGCACCTGATCTGCTGCATGCTTGTTCAGGGGCTGTGGCTAAAACTATTAGAGACACAGGATCAGCAGGAGAGTCAGGCAACTGGTATTATTTTAAAATGAAAAATCCATATCCTTCTCAGTTTAGGTTCCCTTTAAGACCCTGGTGGTCTCATCATTTGGTGAGTGACAGTCTTCTGGGTGTGGGGAAGGTGCAGGGCCGCGCCTGGGCGGGTGCATTGCACCCAGGCGCCTCTCTCTGAGAGGCGCCGCCTGGCCGCCGCTCACCCCCTCTGGCCGCCGCTCCCCCCCTCTAGCCGCCGCTCCCTCTCTCTCTAGCACATCAGACCTCGATCAGGCGGCGACCAATAGTGCGGGCGCTAGGACCTAGCACACCGCACTGATATGTGGAAGTGACATCACTTCCGCATATAGAGCGGGTGCGTCCCACGCCCGCTCTTACTGGTCGGGTCGCCCGCTGATCCTGAGGTCTGACGCTGGGCTGCTGCTGCTGGCTGCAAGGTGAGGGGGGAGCGGCGGCTAGAGGGGGGGGGGGTCCCTGTCACTCACTGCCTAATCGGGGGCCCTGTCACTCACTACCTAAATGGGGCTCCCTGTCACTCACTACCTAAACGGGGTCCCTGTCACTCACTACCTAATCGGGGGCCCTGTCACTCATTACCTAAATGGGGCTCCCTGTCACTCACTACCTAAACGGGGTCCCTGTCACTCACTACCTAAAGGGGGTCCCTGTCACTCACTACCTAAACTGGGGTCCCTGTCACTCACTACCTAAACGGGGGTCCCTTTCACTCACTACCTAAACAGGGTCCCTGTCACTCACTACCTAAACGGGGCTCCCTGTCACTCACTACCTAAACGGGGCTCCCTGTCACTCACTACCTAAATGGGGTCCCTGTCACTCACTACCTAAATGGGGTCCCTGTCACTCACTACCTAAACGGGGTCCCTGTCACTCACTACCTAAATGGGGTCCCTGTCACTCACTACCTAAACGGGGTCCCTGTCACTCACTACCTGAACAGGGCTCCCTGTCACTCACTACCTAAACGGGGTCCCTGTCACTCACTACCTAAACGGGGGTCCCTGTCTCAATGCCTAAACGGGGGTCCCTGTCTCTCACTACCAAAACGGGGTCCCTGTCACTCACTACCTAAATGGGGTCCTTGTCACTCACTACCTAAATGGGGTCCCTGTCACTCACTACCTGAACAGGGCTCTCTGTCACTCACTACCTAAACGGGCTCCCTGTCACTCACTACCTAAACGGGGGTCCCTGTCTCACTGCCTAAACGGGGGTCCCTGTCTCTCACTACCAAAACGGGGTCCCTGTCACTCACTACCTAAACGGGGGACATGGGTGTGATTAGGCAGGACATGGGTGTGGTTATGTGGTTGGGCACGGTTAATTTAACCACTCCCATAGCCGCCAGAGAAAATCTTGCACCCAGGTGCCAAGCACCCCAGGCTCACCCCTGGGAAGGTGTCCAGTATTGATTGTCACGGAGGAGGGAACGTGAGGGTGTCGCTTGAACTGAGAATATGTGAATTGTCCTCTGATGTTCCTGGTCTGAATAAAGTGGCTCACAAAGCTTTATAGCCGGAGGATCAGCATTACAGCCAGATAAATGGCATTATTATTACAGGCAGTAATAGCAGCCCCTAAAAATCTGACATGACAGGTGCACTTTGATGTAAACTGCAGAGCCTTGGGGCTTGATTCACAAAGCAGTGCTAACTGTTAGCACGCTTGTGAAAAGCCCCTCTTCACGCCTAAACTCAGAAACGTCGCACTGCGATGCAACGATAACGACGTTTCGCAGAGTTTTGCGCACGATCTTATTGTCAAAACGGTGCTAACCTAGTTAGCACCCTACTTATCACGTCCAAAGTCTTTTAGGCTTGCTAACTAGGTTAGCACCGCTTTGTGAATCAAGCCCTTGATATCAGGACTGCAATGACCTAAAATATCACAATCACATTGCAAAGCTTTCCCTAATCTGTCCTGTAGAGGGTGTCTCCTGTTCTGTAGCTTGGGGAATAGAGCAGTGTAGTGACTAGTAGAGCGTGAGTACTGGGCAGAAGGTTTGCATGCTAGAATAATGCAATCATTTTGTTTGTTTGTTTTTTGTGATAGTTGTCCTTTAACTGATTCAGCAACTGGTTTAAAAAAAATGTTGTTAAAGAAGTAGTTCAGCCTCCCATTTTTTAAAGGCTTATACTTGCATTGATTATTGATGAACAATGTTTTGTGGGTTATAAGTGTGTACATTTTGCAATAAGTAGTAGCAGTAGGGTATTGTACCGTGTTAGCCATCAGTAAAAGCAAGAAGTTTTAAATCAGGATGATACCATTTATTGGCTAACTACAAATGAATAAGAATAAACAAGCTTTCGGCCTTGCAGCCTTCGTCAGGTTTATATCCTGTTAGTTTTGCAATAAATATGTGACGTTACCTGTTTGGTTGGTTTTTGTAGTCCCATTTCCTGTAGAGACAACAGTGCACTTTTTCTGCAAAGAAAGCTGCCAGAGACTCCTCCCCCTATCCCATCATCACTCACATGAGATAGTAGTAAAGGCTTATACTTGCATTGATTTATTGATGAACAATGTTTTGTGGGTTATAAGTGTGTACATTTTGCAATAAATATGTGACGTTACCTGTTTGGTTGGTTTTTGTAGTCCCATTTCCTGTTGAGGCAACAGTGCACTTTTACTGCAAAGAAAGCTGCCAGAGACTCCTCCCCCTATCCTATCATCACTCACATGAGATAGTAGTAAAGGCTTATACTTGCATTGATTTATTGATGAACAATGTTTTGTGGGTTATAAGTGTGTACATTTTGCAATAAATATGTGACGTTACCTGTTTGGTTGGTTGGTTTTTGTAGTCCCATTTCCTGTTGAGGCAACAGTGCACTTTTACTGCAAAGAAAGCTGCCAGAGACTCCTCCCCCTATCCTATCATCACTCACATGAGATAGTAGTAAAGGCTTATACTTGCATTGATTTATTGATGAACAATGTTTTGTGGGTTATAAGTGTGTACATTTTGCAATAAATATGTGACGTTACCTGTTTGGTTGGTTGGTTTTTGTAGTCCCATTTCCTGTTGAGGCAACAGTGCACTTTTACTGCAAAGAAAGCTGCCAGAGACTCCTCCCCCTATCCTATCATCACTCACATGAGATAGTAGTAAAGGCTTATACTTGCATTGATTTATTGATGAACAATGTTTTGTGGGTTATAAGTGTGTACATTTTGCAATAAATATGTGACGTTACCTGTTTGGTTGGTTGGTTTTTGTAGTCCCATTTCCTGTTGAGGCAACAGTGCACTTTTTCTGCAAAGAAAGCTGCCAGAGACTTCTCCCCCTATCCCATCATCATTCACATGAGATAGTAGAGGAAGAACTTATAGAAGGAAGCAGCCAGTCTCTCCTTGTGAGCACAGATCATCTGACCCCACCCACCTCCATCTGCCAAAGAGAAGATAACTCTATTACCAGTATTGTAGCTGCAACATTGTATGTGACCCAACTAGCGGCTGCCTCTGCTTCTTGGTCCGGCTGTACTCCACCCACCTCATCTTCACCGGTTCCATCCAGCATCTGGATCGTGAGATCCAAGCTCTTCTCCATGTTGTGTATGTGTTTCAGTGTTGCAAGATGCTTATTTAGCTCTGCGACTTCCGCCTCTAGCTGAGCAACGCGCACACACCCAGGACAACAGTAAACACCCTCAATCCGCTGATCAAGGCATGCATACACGTTGCAGGATGTACTCTGTAGTGCATAGTCCAACATGATGACTATTGTGTGGGGAAAAATTATTTAAAGTAAACTGTGGTGGTAAAAGATAAAACGGGAGAGTGGGTGAAGCTGGGGAGGAGGAAAGGGAGAGTGAGTGAAGCTGGGGAGTGAGTGAAGCTGGGGTGGTGGAGGGGGAGAGTGAGTGAAGCGGGGAAGTGAGTGAAGCTGGGGAGTGAGTGAAGCGGGGGAGTGAGTGAAGCGGGGAAGTGAGTGAAGCTGGGGAGGAGGAGAGGGAGAGTGAGTGAAGCGGGGGAGTGAGTGAAGCGGGGGAGTGAGTGAAGCTGGGGTGGAGGAGAGGGAGAGTGAGTGAAGCTGGGAAGTGAGTGAAGCTGGGGAGTGAGTGAAGCTGGGGAGGAGGAGAGGGAGAGTGAGTGAAGCGGGGGAGTGAGTGAAGCTAGGGAGTGAGTGAAGCTGGGGAGTGAGTGAAGCGGGGGAGTGAGTGAAGCTGGGGTGGAGGAGAGGGAGAGTGAGTGAAGCTGGGAAGTGAGTG